>NW_005841850.1:1594289-1594633 GCF_000455745.1 Alligator sinensis | reverse complement strand
CTGTCAGGACACGAAGCCTCCAGGACGGAGGGGGACGTTTGCTGCTGGGAGGCACCACAAGATAACGCCTCCTCGATGGAGAGACATTTCCTGCGGGGAGTCCCTCAAGAGATGAAGCCTTCAGGATGGAGAGACGTCTCCTGCTGCGAGTCATCCATGAGATCAAACCTCCTGGACTCGGGACACGTCTCCGGCTGAGGGTCCCCCAGGATATAAAGCCTCCAGGGCTGGGGGACACGTCTCCGGCTGAGGGTCCCCCATGAGATCAAACCTCCAGGACTGCGGGACACGTCTCCGGCTGAGGGTCCCCCATGAGATGAAGCCTCCAGGATGGAGAGACGTCT
>NW_005841850.1:1578970-1594226 GCF_000455745.1 Alligator sinensis | reverse complement strand
ACACAAGCCTCCAGGACAAAGAGACATCTTCTGTTGAGAGTCACCTGCAAGATGTCCCTCCATCTTGGAGGGTTGATCTCCTGCTGGGAGTCCCCCAGGAGATAAAGGATAGGGCATTCGTTCATTCGCGTGACGATGAAACATCGCATCTCATTGATACAGTAGTCCAAGGGTGGGTTTCTAATGTGCGTTTGCCTTCCTGACGTGCCGTAATTCGTGTCGTTACATCGTGGGACGAAACCTCCCGGGATAGATTCGAATGGAGTTGGCGACCCAGCAGGTGTCTCACTTGGGACAAATGCAAACACGACAGGGCCAGGAGCGGGGTGGCTATTGGAGAGGACAGTCCGGTTTTCTGCTCCTCTGTCCTCCGTTGATATGAAACCCGACGCCTTCATGTCCTCTATTTTTTCTCTGTAAGAAAGAGAACACATTTTTGTCTTCCAAGAGAAAAATAGAGGACACGAAAGCGTCCGGTTTCGTATCGATAGAGGACACCCGGACTGTCCTCTATGGTGGCCACCTACCAGGGAGGGTTTAAAATGGGCATTTGCCTTCCTGTCATGCCGTAATTCGTGTCGTTACTCTGAGGGCAGGAAGGCATGGGGCCAGAGGTGCACAGTGGTGTCAGGCGTGTGGTTGGGAGAACAGATGCTTCCCATGAGAAAACTCATGTATCTGCAGCGTGGGGAGACCTCCCCACTGCCTCTTCCCCACCCAGTCGTCAATGGCCAAAATGAGGAGGATGCCAGTCAGTGAGGACTGCTGCCCGGGTGGGATAAACTGGACGAGTGTCCAGGTCAGACCTTGTCTTGAGAAAGGTCCAAGCTCATCTGACTGAAGGGGGAGCAAATCAAAGGCTGGTCCTGCCGACACAGATCCAACAGCTTCCTAAACTATTACTTTCTTCCTTTCAGTTTTCAGCTAAACTCCGGATGTGGGGACCCTTCAGCTTTGCCTCCGCTAAAGGAAAAGGTGTTTCTTTTTTACTAACGTACTGTATTACAACTGCCTTATCTTCAGTATAACTGCACCTTGTATTAGTTTTCACGTGTTAGCTGATACACAATAGAAAAAGACATTTTTTCTTACTGTTCATGTACCCATTAACTGATTATGGGAATTGCATCTCCTTTGGTCAATACCCCATGCTGCACCTGCACATCACCATAGTGTTTGAAAGGTACTCTGCTACCCTTGTTATGGCCTCTGCATCCCATTAAAATTGTGCTAGCAAATGCGTCTCTGACATGTTTCATAGATGTTAAGACCAAAGGGACCATTATGATCATTTAGTTTGGAAACTAAACCTTTTTCCAGCCCCGTGTCTAAGCAGAATACAGGCAAGCAAGTGGTGATGTGCACAGTGGATATTCTCAGATATCCAACCACTCAGTAAACTCAAACTCACAGTAAAGGAGCATGGCTCAAGCTCAATAGCTGTGGTGTTTTCCTGAACTAAATCATGACTCTGACTTAAGGATTTCTGTATTGTAAGGACTATTTCAATGCTACATAGGACAAAAATATTTAGATCTACAAGCGTATTAAGAAATGGGAGTTTCACCTTAGGTCAAGACTTAATTTAGATTGCCCTAGCCAATATAAGATTACAAGCAGGAGCATACTGCTTTTGCTTTTCTATTTTTAAAAGCTCCAGGGAGCTTCCATCTTTCTCTTTGCTTCTGTTATTATTTCTAATCATCTATTATGACAGTATTTGCAGAGCTCTATCACTGTCAGAGCCTTTTATGTTTTCAAATACATGTTGTGAGAGCATGATGCCTTTGTCAGGTTTTTTCTTGATAGTATGTCAGTGGCTACAATTTATCTTATTTTTATTTTATTTGCCTCGGAAGACATTAGTTAGTGTACTTTTGACGTTGTCTTCTAGTTCTCTAAAGATTACAAATTATACTCTACAAAGAAATGAGTTCCCGTTTCAAGAGCAGGGCATGGTAGAAAATGTTCTCAAGGTATCAAGTCAGTCCCAAGGCCGCTGCAACTGTCGGGGCACTTCAGATGCTGCAACAACCCTCCTCCACTCTGCCCTATGTTTGGCTAGCTTTGTGCACTCTGTCAGTTCAAGCCTCCTTTAGTCTTTAATATTGGTTCTCCAGCTTTTCTTGGATCTACCTCCCAAGGTATAAAGCCATATTACTAAGCAGTGATTACTTTGATAGAGATTCTGGTAGAGGCATAATCTGCACGGTATAACCAAAAGGATTTAATCCCTAGGTAGATAGAAACAAGGAACTAATTTGTTGTGTTTTTGTAACTTTATATGACTTTTACTGTTAATACATTTAGTACCCTGATTGTTTGTATTTCATGCAATACAATTCTGTTGAGCTTTTGCCAGGTAAAAATTTAATTTTTGACATAACTCGAACAGATTCAGTTTGTCTTAAATATTGTAGATAATATGTGGTAAGCATCTATATACAAAATTATACAGTTGTTTAGCTAGTTGGCATGATACGTTGTATAATGCTTAGTGTTTTATTGGTAGTCTTTCTGAAGCTCTCAAAATACTTAAACGTTCATTATTTCTCATGAAATCTCGGAGGTAGTGAGGTATCCTGCTCAATACAGATTGGTGTAAGGCAGTTGACTTGCCTAACATCCCACAGTAAAGCAGGCATAAAACCAACAGCATCTGACCATGTGTTCTTTCATCTTGCTGTTAATCCATGCTTGCTAATTAATTAGTGATACCCACAATTTTGACATTTAAGTTTGACATTAATAATTATGAAAGCCTTTCAAAGGCATTGTAACTGTCCTGTACTTGTTTCTCTGAACTGAGAAATATTTAATTTGGGAAACATACTGTGTAATTTTCTTTAATCCCTTAGAAAATTCAAATAGGTAGGAATATGGTTTCTTCTAAGAATTTTATCTGAGTTTCACATTGAGGCTGGCTTTTTTAACCTAGTATTTTAGCCTGCATTATTGTCCTGTCATTATGAATTCAGTTGTTTGAGATTGGTCACTTGGTCTGACTGTCACGTGTTTCCATTCTCCATTTGGTTAGTTTTAATTATAGAAACTGGCTGACCCACTTCATTCGCTGTAACAATTCTACAGTACAGGTTGCTTATTATTATGAATAATCATCTACTTTTCTGGTTGCTAAAAAACCCAACCATTTACTCCTTTAGGCTGCAATATTAATTTACAAGCAGTATAGTCGCTACTCAGTACATTAGTAACCTCTTCTAATAAAACCTATGCATGCACAAGTCACTGAAATCAGAAATCATCTCTTCAGTACTCACTAGCAAGTTTTTCTGTTGTGTAGAAAGGTGTTAATATCCCAGGGGGTTTTCTCTTTGATCTGGTGTTTTAATTTTTGTACTTTTTAGATGTTTCTCTAGCACATGACCGGTATCGTTTTTATAGCCCTAGTTCTCTTTTCTGCAGACATGTAGGCTTAGCCTACACACCATGGAGCTGGTGCCACTATAACTGCAGCAGCATCCTGACAGCAGAGCCCTATGGTGTAAAGTCAGCCTATGCTAGCAGAAGGAGATTTCTGCTCCCAGTGTTATTTGCCAAAAGCCCCCCTCAGATGTCAGAAGCTTTGCCAGAAGCAGGCTTCTTTTGGGGCAAAGCTGCATTCACCCCCTAAGGTTCTGCTGGTCTAGTCGTGTTGGCAGGCTCTTGCAACAGGAAAAACCCTTTTCAGGTGTTTGAACAACTTGCATATGTAAAGTTCATTGACTTTCAGTGTATCTGTAAAGTGAAGCACTTGCAAAAGTATCAGCATATAATAAATAAAACAACAAACACTACCAATTTTAAAAGTATGTTGTAAAGAAGCTAATTTATCTCTCACCATTTTTTCTATTGCCCCCTTAGATGGTTAAAGGTGAAATTTAGGTAAATAAAAATGTGCAAAAATGTATGCTTGTGAATGGAGATTGATCTTTTTTGCACATATGAAAAGATGCTAGTGATCTGTTAGTAGGAAGCTTTGCATATCATAGTGTTTAGTGTAGTAAACAGAGAGTCAAGGAATGTGCGTTTTTGTTTCTGACTGCCTTCCATTTATTTTGTGACCTCAGAAAAGCCAAGTAACCCTTTCTACCTCACGTTATCACTTGGGTAAAACAGATGTAATAACTACCTTGCAGAAAGACTTGGGATGTTTACAAATACTTCATAACTCCCTTCATTCTGGAAATACATTGTGATTACACCTGTTCCAGTCGTTAGAGCATTTGGGGTCAAAAGGACTGCAACCTGTTGAAGTCTCAGATGAAATGTGCTATATAAATCTTAGGTCTTAGGTGAAATGGTGAAACTTAGGCAAGACTTAAACGCTTTCTGTTTTGCAGGAAAAAAAAAATGTTCAAAATTACGGATGAAAGCCTTTACTATTTCAGTGTTACAGCAAGTTTATTCCTTACTTGCAGTTTGTTAAAGGTAAGATACGAGTATTACGTGAATCTATGTAGTTAGCATAAACATACAGACAAAATTACATTTATAGGTAACTGAAGCTTTTAATTAAGATACTAGTGAAAAAAAATAGATTTCTCATGTGGTTTAGGCAATAGTCTCTTATGTCTATGCCTTCCATGGGCGGCTTAGAGAAGATCAAGGATTCAAGCTTTGACATGATTTAGAAATGTGTTCGCACTTTCCAGCAGTTACTTAAAAACTGATATTTTATATAATTAGATGAGCTAGGTGGGAAAAACATAAAACAAAAATAACCCATTACATTGGTTTATGTAGCTCACTTATTTTGAAGTAGGAAGGAAGTGATTTGATATGCCTAACACATGGATCATCTCTGTTTCCTTGATGTGGATATTAAAGGAACTTGAAAACAGTATTTTGGAAACATTGTTGGAGGCTTCCAATTTTAAGCTTTAATGGAAAATAATTAAGCTGTAGAGCAGTAGCCTACTGTGTTGGCTCACCTAAAACTATACAGCTAATTGGGGAGTATTCACACAAGCACTCCTTTTGTCACAAAAGCATTCTTTTGCTTTTTTCTCTTTATGCTGACATTTTTCTTTGATGCTCGCTCCAACTTAGATAAGTACACATAATGTTTTATAGATTTCATCTATATTTATCCTGAAGTTAAGACTTGGAAAAAATGTGGAAGCACACTTTACACATTGCGGTGGCCATGTTTTTAACACAGTGGTTAGTTTGGATCAAGTCAAACTGTCCTACATACAATTACCACTCATAGGTCTCTGTGGAAGTTGAGTTCCCTGCAGGATCAAACCCAATCTTTATTTTGCAGACTAGGAGTGATGTACATGTGATGAAAATAGCCCTCTTTTCTGGTTTAACTGCATCACACTTTACATGTACAGGGTTTTTTTGCAATTTAAATGACCTGTCTGTGATTCAAAATAAACCACATCCCGATGTATTTTAGTTTGCATCGACACAAATTAATGTGATATATCAATGGATCTGTCGTGTACATGGTAATTCACTGAATGACATGTAATGAGTCCCTTTGTCCACCAGATGCTGCTGCAGTTTTTGTGTAGTGATCCCCTTTGTCCACCAGATGTCGTTTCAATTTGCATATAGGAGGGGAGGAGGGCACCTGCAATTTGTAGGTACTTGTGTGTAATGTGTATTTTTGGACACCAGGTGTAGCAGCCTAGCCAGCCCCACATGATTCAATCTCACCTGCATGGACACCCGTGGCACCCTCACTCCCCCCACAATGCCCAGGCCAGGGTGACAACGGGACAGTCACCCTATAATCCATACCTGGTTCTATCCAGGAATGAAGAACCGCTTGGCCGTCTAAAGCGGGTGCCCTGCAGCGCTTTCATTTGCTCTTCAGAGCAAATGGCTCCTGCCTTCTCACAGGATGTCCCAGATCCAAGTAGGCTTGGTCCAAAATGAGAGGCCCCCCACCTCTCACTGACTCTAGCTCTGTTACACCCACCCATAGCCCCAACAGTGCACCTCACTGGTGACCTGCCACCGTGGGTCTGTCCTGGACAGAGATTTACTGGGCTTTTTAGTTTTACAAACCTCTTTACTGGTGCCTCGGTCAACTGCTGTTGATTTGTCAGTGATAACGAGAACAAAGCCAGGGAGCCTGGCTTGATTACCTGCTAATGGCCCACACTGAAAGAAAAGAAAATAGAAGCATTTATTTACATAATTAACCATAACTGATACATTAAGTGTAATTTACATAAATTACCCAACCACCCAGTATTTACAAGGTAATCACAAGCAATATGCTTCAACTTTTAAAACGACAAGCAATAATCAACAACTTTTATTGCAACACCTTTATAACAACAAGCATTAACAATAGAAGTCTGCTAAAAACAAAAGCCCTCAGTTCTATACAATGTGAATTCCTGCTGTTGACGTGAGCTTTTATCATTCTTAGCTGAGGAGTCAGTATCAAAGGAATATTCTCAATTGTGAAATCCATTCTTAACTAACGAAGAAGAAGGGATTATCACACTGAACAGAATTTCTAGCATATTTTAAATAGAACCCCTGTTAAACATTTGATAGTTTGATATATGTATCCTAAGGTTTCATCCAAAATCCAGAAGAAGCACTTACTTTTTTACTCCAAACTATCTTATCTTTTCAGTACAGTTAGAAAATCCCACATACACTTAAAGTGGAATTTGGTTTGTCCATTTAAGTTCCCTGAATACCAAAATTAAGCACACATATGAGAAAAGAATGATTATAAATATATGCAAAACTACTGTGCACTGGTTCTGGAGTATATTGAATGCTCTAGAAGAGGACACTACTGTTGCCTCGGTGACTTTGTTAGGTTTAATCTCTCATATCAACTCTGTGTAATGTGTCTTTGTATAATCTGGTCCTTTGGACATCTTGCATCTTTATGAATATTTTTTTCAAAAGTGCAATTAAAACAGTTAAATACTTTTTCTGTAATTGTGTGTGACATTTCCTGTATGACTATGTAAGAGGCTCAGTTATAACAAAATGGGGAGGAGGTGGGGGGGGAGATTAATGAAGTGGTGCCTTGCTAAACCCAGAATGGAAATTTCTGTATTCATCAAACAGAAGCAGCACAGCTAATACAAACTTCACATATCAACTGTTTTGTGCTTTCAGGGCCACTCAAAAGGCACAGCCAAGGAGGTCAGTTGTTATATGCCTTTCAGGTTTTGGCTTCCCTGTGGAAGGGGATTGAGGAAGTTGGAAAGAGACTTGCTCTATAGCTCCTCTGCTGAGATGACCAGTTTAGTTCACATAGGCCACCTATCAAACATTAAAGAATAAATAACCTCTCTCTATGCCTGAAAGCTTGGCAAAGAACAATTTTTCAAACTATTTCAGTTGGTCTAATAAAAGATATCAGATCTACCCAAAGAACCTTGTCTGCCTATGTCCTTAGACCAACACAGCTACAATCAACAACCTTAAATAACTTTTGGGCACTATCAACCTGGCTTGGTTTAACACTGGCACTTCCTATCTTCTTTGGGTAAATCTGATATATTTTATTAAACCAACTCAAATAGTTGGAAAATTCTTCTTTGCAAACTTTCAGGTATAAATACCCTTCATCAGGCTGAAGAAGCATCTGCAGGTAGCGTATGCTCTTCCTGGGTGGAATGAATAGTAAAGAGGCCAGAGGCTGGCATGCAAGGGCTTCTTTACTATTTGAGTTGGTCTAATAAAAGATATCAGATTTACCCAAAGAACCTTGTCTGCCTGTGTCCTTAGACCAAGACAGCTACAACCTATACCCCTGTAATTGCTAATTAGCTACCTTGAACACCAGTTATCTACAGGCAAAAAGCTCCATCTCCCATTACTAAACCCTTGAGATAGCCAGTCCCTCATTATTTTTAAATTAGTAACAACACAAACTCAGAATGTTTATGCCTTCTCTCTGTGTTACTAGAGATGCAATCATTTGATTTAGAATTTAATGTATTACATGTGTCTTAAATTACAATCTGAACTATTCCAAAAATATTTAAACAAAAAAAAACAAAACAAAACAGAAGGCTGAGTTTATCTGCTAAAGCTGGTTATTCCTTGAACTGGTACTACATGAAAGCATTCAAACCTTGGTAACCACAGCCACAGTGACTCCTTTGTTTCCATCACAAAAATCACAGTAAGGCACAAAAATTAATTATATTAGTTAAATATCTGAGGCTACATTTCTGCTAGAAATTTTGACAAGTAAATTTCCGCTGGCAAGTATCTGCTGACACTGCAGTCAATGTCTTCACATTTGGTTTGGTGCCTTAGTTTGTGTAATACATCTTCATAATGAAACTGTTTCAACAAGAGGTATATTGGCATTACGAAGAGGCATTTAGTTTCCCCTTGTTCCCCTGTCCACTGTTTTTTGGGACATATTGTCAGTGCATTGTGAGAGCGCAGCGGTCTTAAAAGGGAATTAAGGGAACTTGAGAGATTTAGGCTCTATTCCACCCCATCATTTTTTTTACATAATTTATTTGTGTAATTCTTTAATTTCGCTCTATTCTGTCCCTTTATTGGATCTGCCTCACACTTCTAGTCTCAGTCTTTCTTGCTGTGAGCAACACGAATGCTGAACAGATTAGCAGAGTTCTCGTGTTTGTTTTAGGAAAGGGCAACTGATCCTACTGCATTGGTGGAATTGCAACAGTTTTTACAGTACACTAGTACAGAGACACCAAGATATCAGCTGATTTGACATGGGACATATGGGGAAAGATCATACTCTTGAAGCTTACAATCTTGGATAACGGAGGTGGTTAGTCATGTTAGTCTTAAATCAAACAGAAGGTAGGGCACAGGGTGGCACATTAGAGACTAACTGGTTTCAGAAGGCATGAGTTTTCATAGCCAACCATCTGCTTCATCAGATGCTAGGAATGGACTGCAGTTACCTATGAAAGCTCATGCTTCTCTGAACCAGTTAGTCTTTAATGTGCCATCCTGTTCTGCCTTCTGCCAATCCTGGATTACTATCAGACAGTAGTTGGTGTTTTGAAAACAGTGGGGTTGGCCAGCATTGAGTTGTGTCAAGCCAGTATGCATGTCATGCTACAAAGGACTGTGACAGCGGGCAATGTGGAAATAAGTGGATTCATCTGAATGGGCTTCGTAACTGTGGTAAGGTGATGAATGGGCACATATCGCAATTCTGGCCCTCTCGCTACCCAGAAAGGGGTACTTTTCCATGGTTATGTTTTGATAGATTACAGGAGACATCTTCCTTACATTTATATTAAGTGGTTAGAGAAGGCACGTAATACCTCTTTAGGAATACAGGACAACTTTTCAAGTTGCCACCAATGACATTTTTCCCATATTGGCTTATTAACGTTGGCGGGGTTGCAGTGCCAACTGCAGTTCTCTGGGATTCAGCCTAACCTTTGTTTTGCTGACTCAGGAAGCCAGAGAGCAAACATGTTGATAACAATAAAGAAAGATTTAACTGTTGCCTGACAGTTCAATGTGGACTGTACATTTGTCAGGTGAAAGGGATTGTGAAGATGTTGTTTGCTTTAGGTATGATTTCACTGAGACAAATATTCTTTGTGTTGTTGCTGCACACTGTGTTTCACAGGGTATTTACAAGGCCATGGGGAAATGTGGAATGTCTGCTGATTTTGTGTAGTTACCATAACCTTTTGCGGTATTTTGCAGCTGAGGCAGGTTTTAAGAACACATTTTGACATTGTATGCTCTTAAAGCCAGAAAAGGCATATTGCCTTTTTATTTTGTGTTACTTTAGGAATAGAGTATATGTTTTTAATGTTTCTGAATGGGAGAAGGTATTGTTGATTGGGAGGTTACATTTCTGTACTGTAAGGCAAAGAAAGCAAAAATGTTTTTCACAAAATAAAACTTTATTGTGCAGTAATAAATGAAACACGTTGTTAAAATGAAAGTGCCAGGTGCTGCATGCTGTGGCTTGCATCGCAGGTCAGCATACTGTGAGCCCCTAGCAGTTCTCCTTTATTATTTGTAGCTGTTGATTCAAAGCACTATTGTGATGTGTGATGCAACCTTTGGAGGAAAAGGTATGTGTACTGGCCTTGAAAGAGAGAGTGCAGTGTGATCAGTGTCAAGGTGTAAGCTTTTGGATTTCTTGCTCCATAACATTTTGGAGTATGTGAATTTGGTATCTGAGAAAACGCATGACATTTTGGTGCACTTCAGTCCTGCTTTTCCCTTTGTGATGAAAACATCTGCTTTCCCCCAGCATGGGCTCCTCACTTGGAACTCCTCAGCATTTTGGGGAATGTGTTCCAGCCTGCTTCTTTTCCCTCCTTATCCTGTTCAGTCTTTCTGCACCTGTGGAAGAGGTAGCCCTTGAAGATACCCCATCCCAGGTCACTGATAGTGATAACAAACAACTGGTCAATGTTACATTTCAAGGATTAGCAGACATCAAAGGATGATTTTAAGGAGTTCTGACACTTGCTGTATCTTTTGATGTCTGTTAACCCTTAGATTTAACCTGCTCCAATAATGGGTTAAAACCACAATCATCCTATGTTGGGAGTTTAAGATACTGGCTAATATTCTAAAAATATACATTTTCCCTACCGAAGACAAGGCTATTCTTATTTCAGTTTGTGATTGGCTTATTATAGGAGTGTCAAAGATATGGCCTATGGGCTGGATTTGGCCTGTGGAGCCCCATTATCTGGCCCCAGTGCTGCCCCTGGGTCTGAGTTGACTCATGTGACATGTGTGGGACCAGCCCTGCACACAGGGCCTTGGATGCATGCATACCTCACAGTGCCCACTCCAGAATCCTCACTACACATGGTGCCCACCTCAACTGGTCTGGGACTGGTGCCCTTTCTGGGATCTGCATGGCATGCATCACCCTCTGCCTTCCCCCTCCTAATGTTAGTCTGGGATGCATTCTGCATGTGCCGTAGTCCAAGATGAACAGCTTGGGTGCCCTGTGTAGCGCCAGATCACAGACTAGTTAGAGCAGGACACTGTGTGTAGCACAGGTCCCAGACCAGCTAGGGCAAGTGCAATACAGATCCCAAGCATGTGCTGCAGACAGTGGATCCAGCATGGGGGGTTTGGGGGCGTGGTGGCGCCTAATGTGAATTGTGGGGGCTACGCAATAAGGCTTCATCCAACTAACATCTCTGTCAGGACTCTTTTCTCTCTTTATAGCCCCACACCCTTTGTATACTGGCTTATTATGTCTTTGGTAGTTTCCTGTTTCTGGCCGAGTTGGACAGAGCTTTGTAGATCTCTAGAGTAAATGCAAGAGTAAACTGACAAGTAAGGATGTTCTTTAGTTTGCTGCATAATCTTCAACAGTTCCACACCCATATATTTTTAAGTATTTGTTCTAGCTGTGTCCAGTTACACAACAAAACCACACCCACTCTAATTTGGTTAAATACTAGTTTCTATGGTGCAATGCCCTGATTGTAAGCTAATAGCAATGGCAGAGAGCATTTGAGCTGCATGTAACTTCCTTCTGAATTGTCAGACATTGCATTCCATTGGAAGCACAAAATGACATTGATATCAAAAAGGAGGGAGAAAAAGAAGCATCTTGGAATTCATCAATCACCTTTTCATCCTCAGCAATCAGGGCTCACGGTAGAGGTGATATCTTTTATTAGACCAACAGGTTTTTGCAAAAAAAGTTCTTTAATTGCAAGCTTTTGGGCTTTTCATCCTCAGGGAATTGTTTTACCCTTTGACTTTTCCCTATTTCTGTTATCACAAGTATAAAAGTATATATAAAGCACACCAGTGGTGGGCTCTGTTTGTGCCTTTGCCCATGACTTGCTCCCTTTCTGTTAAACATTTTAGAAAGCACCATCTCTACTTAATAATCATTTTTACTTAATAACATCCTCTGTTCCTACTCCACATATGAAACTGCAGTATTTCATTACTGATTTTTCACAGGTGTTTTGAGACTTTAATTGTTCCTCTGGTGAAACAGACCTTGATGGTATTATTAGCCTGTCAGTTTGTTGTCACTCACTCCAAGTCAGGAGTACTGTTTTCTGGCTGCACCCTGATAATAAGATCTATTTCCCCACCACAGTGTCAGTAGTGATGGACTTAGTTATCCTCATAAAGGAATATCAACTTTGCAATTGTTTGGTTGCATTTATCTGTTAACCAAAAAAAAAAAAAAAGGAAATAGGGATGTATTGTGTTTTCCAGATAGTAGAAAATTTTTCCAGGTTAGTCTTTGCCTGCCTTGTTTTGTTTTGAATATGATATTAATTTTAAGCAATTCTATACGAGGTGGTCATGAAGACGTATTCTCTGCAAGTTAAAGCGGAAGGACTTCTGGGTGCTGTCTTGGACCGATCACACTAACATGTGATCTTTTGTACATAAATATAATGGCTCATTGTCTATATACCCAGCTGGAAAATACAGAGAAAATTCATCTAACCAATTCTGTGTAGATTACTTTGTTAACATTTTGTAATGTGTTTTGAGATGCTCAGATTCTATAGAAGTTTCAAATATTATTGACACGTTGCCTATCTTCATAGCAAGCGGCTTTCATCCTATTAAAGAATTAAAAACAAAAATTACGAACTACGTACACTGCATCTGCCAAGGAATTAGTCATCTCCATTTTACTGATATCGGAAATATTACTTGCAGGCAAGCTCTTTTAATTCAACAATATTGATAGCATGCCTGGCACTTCAAGGTGTTACAGGACTACAAAGTGATAGCAAGGTATAAATATATAAGTATCTAGCACAGTTGAAGAACTCTTTCCAGCAGGGAACATATCTTATTCTGTATTTTATAACCATTGGTGTAAACCCTGCTCCAACAGCTCTAGCAATCCTTGGGAACCTACAGTGCAAAGGCCCTTGAATTAATTCTTGATGTGAAAAGGGGTATTAGTCAGGCTTCAAATGCGAGGAAAGGTAAAGGCATCAGAGATTGAAGGGGGAGGTGTTTAGGATGCATATAGGAAAGGGTAAATGATGGGTCACTCACATAAAAGTGGTGGTTAGAATTCTATTTGAATAATGTTGCTTCCCATCTGAAAAGGACATAAACAGTTGTGGCACTAAAGCAGTTGTGGCAAAATAATATTTTAATCTTCTAGATTTACAGAAAGGACCTTGCAAAGTCATCGACTCCCTTCTCCTATTCCAAGGCAGGATCAAATATATGAATGCCATTCTTGACAGATATTAGTCTAGCCTCGTCTTTAAAACCTTCATTGAGGAAATTTTCACAAATGCCCTTGGCAATTTATTTCAGTGCTTGTCTTTGTTTATGGTTAGAAAGATTTTCCTGTTGAAATTTTAGCCCATTACCTTGTGGGTATAGAGAATAGTTTATAACCTTCCTTTTTACAGGACCTTTTATATATTTGAAAATTGCTGTTACATCTCTCCTAAGTCTTTAAACTAAAGAAACCCAAATTTTTGGATCCCAGTTTCTGTTTTTCCCCCCTAGGTCTGAGGATTTTTCTCTCTCCTCTCCAATCGGTCCATGTTTTTTTTTAAGTATGGTGCCCGTATCAAGACTCAATACTCCAGCTGACTCTTACCAGTGTTGAATAAAGTGAAAAGACACACGTGGTGCGTCTACACATTCATTAATGCACCATAATTATGGCATGTTAAGTTTAGTACCTGTAATTACAGGTACTACCTTAATGCCTGTAATCAGCGCCACTGCGTATTAGCTGTGGCGCACACTTTTTTTGGTGATGCTAATGTGCAGTAGACTAATTCTACTGTGCATTCGGACAGATTTTGCCTGCCACACTAATGTGTAGTAGAATTAGTCTGCTGCGCTCGAAGCTCTTACTTCAGCTTGAACAACCCGATACACTGTGCTTTCCCTCCCAGCAATATAAGATGCAGTAGCTGACTCAGTTTGTGATTCACACTATCATTCTTCTGCTGCTTAGTCAGTCCTTCCCTTTTCTGTATTTGTCCAGTGGATCATTCTACCGAAGCCTAATACTTTGCACTTATCCTTAGTGCATTTCACCCTCTTCATTTAAAATAATTTCTCCAACTTGTCAGAATCACTTTGTAATCTAACCCTGTTCTGTACAGTGCTTGCTGCTCCTCCCTGCTTTGTGTCATCTGCAGATGTAACAAGTATGCTCCAAACCCCACTCATGCATGTCATTAATGAAAAGATTGAGGCGTGCAGGTCCCCAGACAAACACTCCAAGACCTCTCCCAAGCCATCCTTCCAGCAAACCATTTACAATTCTTACATCCTCTATGTGGTTTGCAAATTAGTGCATCCCTCCCCCTTATACCAGTTTCTCTGGTCTAGACCAGGGTTTCTCAGCCTGTGGGTCGCAACCCAAAAGTGGCTCAACAAGAATATATGAAAGGGTGGAGAACAAACTTGAAAAAGGGATTCTCCTGTAAAAGAGAAAAACATGGGAAACTTGGCTTGTCCCTTGCAGGCTGGTAGACTTGCAGCTTGCAAAGGGCTGCTTGGGGGGCCCCACATCCCACTCACCCACCCCCTGCCCCAGTACACTGGGGGCAGAGGGTTGGGACTGAGGGGCACTGGGTCGGACCTGGCCATTGATGTTTTCAAATGGGTCTTGGTACAAACAAGGTTGAGAACCACTGTTCCAGACCAGTGTTTTTCAACCCGTGGGTTGTGACTCCAAAGTGGGTCACAAGCTTGAACGCTGTGTGCCTCCAGAGGCTGGGGGGGGGCATGGCAAGCTCGGGGTGGTGGTAGCAGTGGTGGCAACGAGTGGGGAGTTCCTGTAGGCGGTAATGTCAACAGCGGGCTGAGTGGGGAGCTCCCGCAGGCAGTAGTAGTGTCAGTGGTGGGCTGAGTGGGGAGCTCTGGCAGGCCATGGCAGTGTCGGTGGTGAGCCGAGTGGGGAGCCCCTGTGGGTGGTGGCAGTGTCGGTGGTGAGCCGAGTGGGGAGCTCCCGCAGGCGGTGGTGTTGGTGGTGGGCCGAGTGGGGAGTTCCGGCAGGCAGTGGTAGTGTCAGTGGTGGGCCGAGTGGGGAGCTCCCGCAGGTGATGGTGTCGGTGGTGGGCCAAGTGGGGAGCTCCTGCAGGTGGTGGCAGTGTCGGGGGTGGCTGAGTGGGGAGCTCTCGCAGGCAGTGGTAGTGTCTGTGGTGGGCTGAGTGGGGAGCTCCGGCAGGTGGTGGTGTTGGTGCTGATCTGAGTGGGGAGCTGCAGCAGGCATTGGTGTCGGCAGTGGGCCGAGTGGGGAGCTCCAGCAGCCGGTGGCAGTGTCGGTGGTGAGCCGAGTGGGGAGCCCCCGCGGGTGGTGGCAGTG
>NW_005841850.1:1574231-1578341 GCF_000455745.1 Alligator sinensis | reverse complement strand
CGCGGGGTGCGACGGGCACGGGGGGCGGGAGGCGGCCCAGTTCGCCCGCGAGAACCTGTGGGGCTTCATCACCCGGCAGAAGGGCTTCTGCTCCGCCGAGCCGGCCGAGGTGTGCGCGGCCCTGCGCAAGGGCTTCGTCGCCTGCCACCGGGCCATGTGGAAGAAGCTGCGTGAGTCGCGTCTGCTTCCCCTTCCCCTTCCCAAGCCCTCTCCCGCTGCTCCGGGGCCCCTTCCCTTCCCTTCCCAAACAGCCTCCCTCCATCCCTCCCTTCCTGGCTGCTGGGGGTGGGCTGCCCCCTTGCAAACATCCAGCCGCTTGGTCCAGACATGGTGCCTTTGATCAGAGCAACCAGTGTTGGCCCAGGGCAGATTCAGGGCGGGGGTCTCATGGGGGAGCCGGGATTCGTCTGGTCAACAACACAAGTTGGGGGGGCTCTATGTGAAGCGGCACAGGTTTCTTCCCCCACCCCGAAATGTTATTGAAAGAAGGGGGAGCTTTTATGCTGGGTCGATTTCCGCGTGATAACGAAACAAGAGATGTTTGGGGTGAGGTTTTGTAAGCAGAGCCCTTTGTCAGCTTATATCCGTGCAAATCTCCCCCGCCTTTGCCCCGACACAGATAACTCGGTCTGCTTTCTGATCCGGGTCTGCGCTCGCCGCTGCCTGCGGTTCGGCCCGTCCGGTGCCGACGGAAGAATTCAAAACATGGGCTGATGCTGGACGATGGTGATTGATGACTGATTTTGACCAGCTGGAAACAGGCCACGCACCACCGGAAACATACAGTGCAGTCCCTGAGGACTGTAGAGGCTGGCTGGTTAAATTCATTGTGGCCCAAGTAAGGATCCTGAAAGGGAGAGTTTGACAGGACCAGGATGCATGTTATCCTCCCTCCTGTTCATATCTTTGACATCATCAGAGCACCTTATTGACTAATGTGTTAGGCCTAAATTCAGACCAAGGCTGCTAGCTACCTCTCTGTTCGCTTCCTGGAAGTAAGGCTACAAAAAATGAGCTTTTAAAAATATGTTAAATATGTTAGTTGTGGCTTTTTTTAAATTTAATTTGGTTCCATACAACGGCTTGGGGCACAAAGACTAGCAGGCAGAGCGGTGTCCACCATGAGACCGCGTCAAAGGTGCAGGCTTGAATCCTGAAGGCCGGATCTGGCAGGCAGTGATAAAAAGTTAACGATTCAAGGAAACCAGAGTTATTTGGAGAGGTCAAGTAAATATCTGGAAGAGCCTAGAGGGAGAGACTGGTAGAGTAGGAGCAGGGATTACAGGGGAGACAAACTGGCTCTTGGGTTAGAGAGGAGGCGATGGCAGGGTGTTTTTTGCTTTGTTTTTAAGAAGTGTCCTGGAGAAAGTGGGAGAACTTGTTCACAGATGTGATGGTGGGGAGTGACGTGACTTCACCCCAGACCCGGGGCCTTTGTGATGTGATAGTGTCATAATGAACCTAGAGGAAGTGGAGGGAGAGGGTTTGGGGAAGAAAGATTATGAGTTTGGTTTTCTAGTCTCCACGATGTCTATGGTAACCGTGCCTGGTTGTCACTGCAAAAATAAAAAGCCAACATGCTGTTGATTGGAGTCAGGAAATACTATTTGTATTGGTGTGCAGGGAGCAACACAACTTTTGTTATGCAAGTCTCAAACTGTTGCTAGAAGACGGCAAAACTAGAGCTCTGACTGCTTGATGACTCTGTCCGAGTTCTGCCGTAAAGTTTCCTCCCTGATTTCTGTATTGCATGCAGCCATGCACGATTTGGCAGCAGGTGCAGTCCCTTTTTTTAACTGGATAAAATATTAAAAACTGATGTTGTCATGTCATTTCTGTTACTTGGATACCAAAGAGAGGGGCTCGTTAGCTGGGTTAGTCTGAATGTTGCATCCTCCCAGACTGCTGTTGTTAATTGTGTGTTGACAACATGATGGAAGGTAGGAGAAGGGTGTATGTTTTATGTTTGCCCTTTCACACCATCTGATGAAGTGAGCTCTAGTTCACAAAAGCTCTTTATACATCTAGTCTATAAGTGGCAGATCTACCCTGCTTTCTGTCTGATTTCAGACCAGCATGGCTAACTATTTCTCTCTGTTTATACATTTTGTAATCTGAAGATGGACAAGAGGCAGTTATGATTTGGGATGGGAACATACTGATGTGGTTTTTCTTTATCCTTATGGACAAGCTAAGTAAGGATTTCTGCATGGAAGAGGGTAGTAACTAGCTGTCATATAATTTCTTGGAGGCTGCCAGGATTTTCAGTAGCTTTGGTCCAATGATGGCAGCGCTTGGATGTTTCTGCTATGGTGATCAGACGAGAATTAGTTACACAATTGCCATTATTTTTTTAGTCTTAGCTCAGTCGGTATGAATAAAAACAATGAGGAACCTTTGCTGCTGTTTCAGGTTGGCTAAATCTTTTCAACACATGATGATGTATAAGTTCGTTTTCTTGGAGACTGTCCTCCCAGCTAATAAGGCTAGAAAGATACTTAAAAGAAGACTACTAGTGAGGTTTCAAATTCAACAAGAGGGCTAAGAACCATTTCCAGTAGAGCTGAGTTACAGCACACACAGTCCCTTGGTGTGGATTACTATATATGCTTCTCAAGTAGAGATGCCTTCAAAATAAATACCACATTCAAAGCCATTTTTATTTTTCAGTTTTTCTTATTATACTTTAGATCAGGGGTCAGCAACCTATGGCCTGTGGAGCTGTTTGATCCTGGCCAGGGGCATGAGGATTCATTGGTGGGGGAAACTTCAGCATCAGTTGCTTTCCCGTTCCAGGGCTAGGAGGGTCCTAACCCCTGCTTCCACCCACTTCCGAGCCAAACTGGGTCGATGCTAGAAGGTTGCCAACCGCTGCTTTAGATGATTAGAGTTACAAAGATTGTATAAAGATGCTTTTCCCTTTCTGGTTGGAGTTAACTCAGTTTGGGCACCATAATTGAATGAGTACAGGTTCCCCTGCCTGTTCTGTAATAGTTGGCTTGAAAATCCAAAGGAACAGGTCATTTTGATCTTTTTTTTTTTTTTTATTCTTGAAATATGTCTAAGAGTTCATCTATCTCTCTTATTTGAAAAAGGCCAAGACCACCTAACAGTAGCTGCCTACGTAATATGGATAATACAGAAATTTTAAGGGCTCTAGACATAGGCGACTGGTAGGGGATCCATGGGGGTGCACATACCCCACTCTGACAGGGCCGGTGCCCCCCCCGACAGCCGACACTGATGCTGTTGGTAGGGCTGGTGGCCCCCCCTGACAGGACTGCCACTGTTAGTGGCTTCTGTGGGGGCCCCCCCAGATTCAGGAGGCACCAGTTGCTCATGGCTCTAGATACTCTAATGTCTATCTAGGACTTATTTTTCTAAGCTTGGTAAGATTTTTTTAGAATCAAACCTCGCTGAAAATAAGATTAAAATAAGGGATTTTCCTTTACTAGTGCTAACATGGAAGTTTAGAAGTGAAACACATATATTTTAGGCTGTCTTTTAGTTTTCTAAAACTAGTGTCTAAATTGGTCTCAACAGAAGTTAAGGTAGGCAGCAACTTCCATGCTAAACAAGGAAGAAAAGCGTGTTGCCCATTTCAGAGCATGTCACTCATCACGTTAATTTACTCCTCAGGTTTTTTTTTAGTGATTTGTTCCTTGATGTGGTTTGCTTGAAGCAGCAATCTTTAATCCATTGTACAACAGTAGATGCCCTGTTTAAGGAAACTGTCCGTGGGGTTTGTTTTCATGTTTTAAAGGGTTTGTTTTTCAGTAGAGGAACAATGGAAAAAAGAGAGAAGGGATTGTAAAATTTACATACTCCATGAACCTGAAAAACAGCACGGATTTTTTTAGTTTGAAAAGTTTGTAACTGATCAGCCGGATTTTAAATCTGTTTTTCCTGGGCCTGACTTCCAGGACCTGAGTGACTGGCTGTGTGTACAGCCAATAAGCTGTTAAATCAGATAGTTCCCAGCCAGTGACTAGGGGCCTGTCACAAAGGTCTCTCTTTGTTTTGTGCGTGCATGCAGAGTCGACTGGAGCACGATGACAAAAACTATAAAACTGCTTTTGGTGTGTGTAGCAGAAGCTTTTTGGGGGTGTG
>NW_005841850.1:1556805-1574034 GCF_000455745.1 Alligator sinensis | reverse complement strand
TCTGTAAACTAAATTGTTTTAGGTCATTATTGTAGAGTACCGTACACAACAGTTTGTGTAGGTGTGCTTAGAAAAAGCAGCAGCAGCTGTTGAAGATTTGTTACCATCTTTAAGCAGTTTGCAGACATCCAATTTACACCTTATCTACACTAAAAGTATAACTACATGTTAGCAAGGTTGCTTTCCCTGATAGGGGCATCCCATATCTAACTCCTTTGCTTAAAAATAATGCTACTGTGTTGGCAAGGGCTCTTGGACTCTAGCTTTTAGGCGGGAAGTGTTGTTATTGTATCGGTTTTATGGACAGCCCCTAATACATAGAATATCATCTCAGGCCAGTAACTGCAAAGGTTGAAATAAAGACTCAAAGGCAAACAGCTTTTATTCCTGAGTTACATTAGCCCAATGTGGCACCTGGATGTAATAACAGCTCTCCCTTTGATGCTAAATAGGTGAAAGTGGGACTATGGCCTACAGGCAAAACAGTTGTAATTCCAGGCAACACAGTTGTTCTTAGTCTTCTCTCATAATTTTTTTGACTGTTGTCCACTTTTAGTGGAGTGTATTGAAATGGATGGTAGTATATTGTGACCTTAATGAACTACAGTGCCAGCTTTAGTTGGATGAACTTTGATCTTGCTTATCTGTTTGAAAACCTGAACACATTGTAAAGGTCCTTTTAAGATTGAGACCAGCAATAAGAACATGTATATACATCTTGAAAAGAATGTTATTAACACCATGGTGCGGATTGACCGTGGTTTGAGCTCAGTAATGCTAACTGGCCAGAATGAGCAAGTTTAGCAGACAGTTTTTTGCTTTTCAGAGTTAACTTTCTTCTGGCAGGGAGCGCAGAGTGGAGAAAAAGCAAGAAATATCTGAGAGTCAGGATAGTATTTTCAATGAGGAGGGAAAGCAGCAGCTGGAGCTGGGAACTCTTGGAAGCTGTTTTAGCAATTCTGGACAGACAGCAAGTCCACCAAAGTCCCAAATATATAATGCTCTATCACTTCTAGCTGCTAATGCGGCATATATTCTCAGTGCATTTGATAAAGGAAAAATAACTTATGATCACCACGTTGTATCGTCTCGACCGCTGGAGTCTGGAGCACACTGGACTGACTTTGTCCAATAGGAAGTTGGTTTTACATCTTGTTTGCAAATTTAGTGGGGGGGGAAAAAGGGTAAAAACCAACTTGTAAGATGGATTTTGCTAGGCTGCTGGCATGCTTAATGGCACATTACCTGAAGTCTTTGGAGACTTGTGGTCACATTTAAATATTGAACTTCAGCTGTGGTGCCAGGGCAGGTGACAGTTAGTGTCAGCATTGGCCCTGATGTGAAATTGTGATAACATCTGCATTAGGTACTTGATGATTATTGCAGTATGCCCTCTGACAGAACAAGCAGCTGGGAAAGGGCCCCTGGAGGATAATTCTGCTGAGTAGTGATACAGCTCAAACTAAAGAAAAAAAAATGAAAAGATTTCTTGATCTAATCATCTGCAAGGTTGTGGATTCAGGCATGCTTGTAATACACCTCTTTAATTTTCTTTTTCCATCCTGTCAAATGAAGATTACTTGTTTGCATCTTGGAGGAACAGAAATGGATTTGGCTTTATTTTGAGTTATTTTTTACTGTGGAACAATTAGTTTCTGCAATAGGGTTATTAAAGGCCTTATTTTTTTGAAGGGGTGAAAATGAGATTCAGCATGTAGACTTTTTTCTTTCACGCTTTTCCATTGTGTAACTCCATACTGAATAGATATTAAACTAATGAAGGGAGGCAATTTTTAGCTAACTACATTGCAAGATTGAAGTATGTGGGGGTTCAGAATGCAATTGCATAAATAAGTTTAACTTTTAAACATAGCAAAAATTAAACCACAGAGGCATAATGCGATGATGTGTTAGTGCCCGAAGGGAAGTGTTAATCTCCAAGTTCTACAGTTCAACTAATTCATGGTATCTTTGTTGTACTTTTCCCCAAAGAAAGGAGGAAAACTCTGGTGCGTTGATATACTAGGCCCACTATTTCTTGGAGTCTCCATGTGATTTGCCTGGATGTGTTATTGTTCATTGGAGGGCCTCTGAAGCTATTGTTTTCATAAGAAAAAGATGCAACCATAAAATTTCTTGTGAAACATTTTTAAAGTTCTTGATTTCTGTAACTCAGTGTAATCTGTGAAGCCTACAAACTGCTTTGACAGCATTAGTATTTTATCCAACTCACTTAACACAGTTAAAGTGCACCATTTTCCCTAATGAAGGCAAAAGACGTGTTTTGTAAGGGGGTGGCAGTTCTTGATTGATCACGTAGGTAAATATCCTGGTTTTATGGAGTAGGAACCTGAGGCAGGTAAACGACTTAACCAGAGTCATTAAGCTTTTTGTAATTGAGCTGAGAATCCTAACTCCTCTGCTGAGGTCTGTTCAGGCATGATCTGAATCCCTGAGGAAAGTCCTGTGCTGGATTGTGTGTGGCATTTACCACTAAACCAAATCAAGGTTTAACTTGCTTAAGCCCTTTAATGTAGATAGACGTGGGCATGGCTAAATGAGAGTCTAAAATTTGATGCTGCTTTGTCTTTTTTGCTTTTTAATGGGACTTTTGGTTACAGGGCTTTCATCTTTCATTAAGACTAATTCAATTTTTCTAATGTATCTTTTTAATGCTGTGAAGGGGCTGTTGCTACTAATGAGTTCCTATTGGGGTAAATTGTTGTGTAATAAGTGCACTGGTTGAAATCCTGCTTACCTTACTCATTCTCTCTCCATTTGATATGTATTACAGTTAATATCCATAGTTGTTATGCTTTTTAGAAAAAGCATTTTTTGATGATTATATCAGACCAGATGCAATTTATACTAAAAAATAATGCGATTTTTAGGAGGAAATTGGTATCCGGTTAATATTTTAATGGGGAGAGAGACTTTTCTAGTGGTTAAGCACATGATTGGAGGTTCAGGCTTTAGGGCTCAGTGTGTATGTTTGTTGTTGGCTTACTGTATCGACTTCGACAAATCGCTTAGTTTCACCGTGCCTCATCTGCAAAAAGAGGAGGAAAATAGTCTGCCTTTCACAAAGATTTTGGGACGTAATGTTTGCAAACAAGGCTTGATCTCTTGTGACTGGTATTATCAAAGCATAACATTTGTATTGCTAATGCAACTGTCCATGTTATTTTTTCTGAAACTCTTTAAACGCAGTCCTACCAAATGTTTTATCTAATTCATCTCTATTGACCAGGGAAATATTTCTCATCGGGGTTTAGTTAACAGGCATATACATTTTTGGGGTTGACTTCGGCTTTCTTTGCAGTGAATAGTCTTTCCTACTACAGGCCGTACACTGCCAAATTCCACCTTCTTCTGATGTCATTTCAGAAGTTGAAGTGTCTGGGCTGTCACACAGGAAGGCCATATAATCTGGTTTTGCTGCAGTGTTTGTATTCCCACTGTAGAACATAATGGAATATTAATTTAGTCATATATTTACCTTGAGACGCTCCAGGAATTGCAATGCAGCTGATACCCGTCCACGAAATACGGGGTATAAGAAGGGAGTATTTACAGTTATAGTATGCAACAAAAAGTAGGATTTACTGACTGTATCTAAGACTTAACGGAATAGTTCAGGAAGGCAGGGGAGAACAGGGACAAGGTAGTATCTTTTTATTTAAAAGATGCGCCAGCTTGTTCTTAAGGTGCAGAATGAAAAGTTGACCTGTTTAAGTCTCTGGGTTAAGCTAGAAGGGGGAAACAGCAACAGTGATGTTATAATGTGGGTCCACCAGACCAGGAGGAGGAGGGCAAGGCTTTTATTTGTTAACTAATGAAACACCCAAATCTCAGGCCCTAGTTGTTATGAGAGGCTTTAAATTACTGTGACATTGGCTGGCTATCTGTGTTGGCAGCAGCTTTTTGGTACAGATGGTTGAGAAACAAACTAGGGGAAGGCATTTCTCAGCAGGCTTCTTGCCATGTGGGAGAAGTTGACTGAATATCTTACAAGTTGAAGGCAACTTGGGATAGTGACGATCATGGAGTCATTGTGGGGCTGTGGGTATGCTTCACTGTAATCTTATGCAAGCCTCTCCAACATATCCCTTTGAACATATCCCACTGTACTCTTATGCAAGCCTCTTCAACATATCCCTTAATCTTGCTCTTCTACCCTTCTGCTTTTCTAGCCTTTGTCCCATGAACAGAATTTACTATGCCCAAATGTAGCATTGTGGAATTTTGTTAAAAAAATATGTGGACAGTATAGAAACTACAGTGAAATCACGAAAGCTGTTTGCAGTAAGGCTTGAAACACCTGAGGAAAGGAGAACCTGTACAGCCTGTTTGACTGACAGCGGCATGATTTGCATTGAATATGACATTAGTAAATTCTTGATATCATGGTAAAACATTGTTTTTCCTGTGGGTAGTTTAGTGTCTTGTGTGGGCATGTTGGTGTTTCTTTAAAAAAAAATCCCATAGCAGGGAATTAGCGTGACAAATTTAACAACTTTGAAAATTTAGCTTTTATTTCTTATTGCAGCGGAATGGCCGAAGACCATGACTGGACTCCCAAGTACCTCTGGAACTACTGCCAGCGTGGTAATTATCCGTGGGTCAAAGATGTATGTGGCTCATGTTGGCGATTCAGGAGTGGTTCTGGGAGTCCAGGATGACCCCAAAGACGACTTCATTCGGGCTGTGGAGGTGACGCAGGATCACAAGCCTGAACTTCCGAAGGAAAGAGAGAGAATCGAAGGACTTGGGGGCAGGTAACTGTTTCTCTGTTCAGTTTTCATCTCTAGTCACCATCCCAGTCTTGCTGATTTGAAAGGGCTCAAGTCTGGTTTTGCTTATTCACTGCCTGTCTGGTGACCCTGCTGGTGCTCTCTTGCACTTCTCCACCATCCTGGCTCTTTTTGTCCAGCTTGTGAGCTGTGCAAGGAGCAACTGCTGTGCATTTCAGTACTGGTGCTATTTTCATTTTCCGGTGTTTTATGGGGTGAGATAAATTAAACCACTGGCAATACCATTAGGCAAAGTGCGGGGTGCGGGCATGGTTCTAAAATGTTGCTGAAAGAGTGGTGGGGAGGGGTTCTCCTCTCCGTAGATTCTGGGGTATTTGAAACAAATGTCCTTATTATTTCTGAGCTGTGGAGTGCTCCGTCTGTCAAATGAAGAAAATGGTAAGGCTTTGACAGAGTTTTGGTACCAAGAGATGGTCTCTGAGCGTATAGAGTTTTTCTTCTGTGTCTAATTAGGAAGATTCTAACTGCTCAGTAAAATTAATTTTTTCCAATGTATTCTCCATTGGCCTGGAGGTAATAGTGGCAGCTGTAGAAGAGGCCTTGCAAAGCTTTTGTCTAAAGGAAACAAAGATCCCAAATCAATAAACATACATGCATATCCTGTTAAACACTGTGCACGTCTTCAAATATTAAGGCCCAGTATTTGAATGTTAACACCTCGTTTATTTGCTGAACCTGAGTTTGGGTTTCTTTTCCCTGAAGTGGTTGACACTAAAATATATCAGAAAGAGTTGGAATATGGTTGTTGCACATTCTCCATAGCCAAGGGAGCAAGGAGGCAACCTTGTTCAGACAGCATGTGTTGAGAAACAAATCTCAGTGCTTGAATTTGGCAAGGCTTCACAGAAGCCCTGCATTCTTTCATTCTGCAGCTCTGCACCAGATGGATAGGCACTATTCTCTTCTCAGAGTAGCTCAGAGACGGAGATCACTGAAGGTTTTCTTCTTGATGTCATTCATGCAAGAACCCGGTCCGCTCATTAACCTTCAGATATTTGTGCCTAGTAGGTGGAAGCAGATGAGTGCATTTGGGATGGAAGGTTTCTGAGAGAATTACTTGCTCCTTCACTAGGTTAGTTGCCCATAAGTTACAGGTTTCCAAACCTACTTTTTTGAAACTGAGTGAAGGATGCTGACTATATCCTGAAGTTTCTAGTGGAAAGTGGAAGAATCCCCTGGGACTTCCTCTCCATGCGAGTTCAGCAGATAGATTGTTTTGGGTACTAGCTTTTGCTCCATCAGCTTTCCCCAGTAGGAGTGTGGTGGGACTGTGCTCTCAGGACATCTCTTCCTGTACAAGAGGGTGGGAAAAAATTTATGGGAGAAGAGAAATGGGTGTTTTAGTGAAAATGAGGAAGCTTTTCCTGCTAAAAGTCTGTGTTTGCAGAGTGGAATTAACTCGATCTGACCATTAGTGGTACCACTCAACGAGGGAACCTTGGGGGCATGGTGTGTGACCCTCCCTGCCCTGCTACAGTGCCCAACTGGATGGGCCCAAATTCATCCCTGATATAAGCCCTGGTGTGTTATTCATCTCTGATATAAGTCCTGGATGTTGCATGTGGAATAGAGTTAGCACGAAGAGTCTTGAGGTTGCCTCAGAGCCTTTCAGTGCTTATTTGGCTGTGGATGAAATAAAGGAAACTTTAATACCTGGTCCTTAGATTGTTAAAGACTGAGCTTCACCAACACCTTATTCCATTTCCTTTCTCGCAATAAATGGCTTATCTCCCTTCTTCAGGGTAATCCCTGGTTTGCACTTGCCCTTATTCTGTGCAGTGTTGTCGCCTGTTTGTCCCTTCTGACTCCTTCCAGGTGAACTAATCCCATTGCTCAACATCTGAGAGCAGGTGTTACATTTGAAACGCCAAGCTGTTTTCGTTCATTCTCTCCCTGCTGCCTCCTGCCTCAGGGCAGTTTATGACTGTTCTCCTTTTATTTCTGCCTCTTGCCGCTGCTCCAACATGGCAAACCTCTGAAGAAGAGTTGGTTAATGCTGCTGTTTGTTTTATTTTGGGTTTTTTTTAACCATGCACTGTTTCTGTGGACTGTTGGAGCTGGGGCAGGTGAGGAAAGCTGAGAGAGCCAAAATGACAACCAGCCCCAGTTGTGATTGGACGTACTGCCCAGCGCAGCATCTCAGGGAAACGGACTCTCCATCTCTGGTGTCGGAGGAATGAGCTGCAGGCTGAACTCCACTACAGCTTTTCATTTGCTGTCTTACTGTCTCCTTTGTCCCTTCTGCCAAAGCTGAGCTCAAGCCCTCCCCATGATCGTAGTCCCCCCCTTTCTGAAGGGCTTGGCTGTGCTGTAGGCTCTACCACAGTAGTTAGAATTAACCCGGTGCACATTGGGGGAGCTGTTTCTGATACTGCATAACTGACTGGTTTTCTTTGTTTCCTCCTTCCCCTTATCCACCTTTGCCCTGCCCCTTTTATTCTTCACTTACAATATGTCTAGTGTGATCAATAAGTCTGGTGTGAATCGGGTCGTCTGGAAGAGACCTCGGCTGACTCACAATGGGCCCGTGCGCAGGAGCACCGTCATCGACCAGATTCCATTCCTGGCAGTGGCACGAGCACTTGGTAAGTGGTGTCCATGTACAGCAAGTAATTACTGAGGCAATGAAACAGTCAGGGTATCTTATATAGAGGAGGAAGTCACTGCACACAGAGCAGTGAAAATATATTCCCAGTAGTTTTTTTGTTGGCAGCTCTTGGTGCATTTCATAGATTTCATAGACATCAGGGCTGGAAGGGACCTCGGAAGATCATCGAGTCCAGCCCCCTGCCCAAAGGGCAGGAAGTCAGCTGGGGTCATAGGATCCCAGCAAGATGAGCATCCAGTTTGCTCTTGAAGGTGTTCAGTGTAGGCGCTTGAACCACCTCCGGTGGCAGGCTGTTCCAGACCTTGGGGGCTCGGACAGTAAAGAAATTCTTCCTTATGTCCAGCCTGAAACAATCTTGAAGTAGTTTATGACCATTCGACCTAGTTGTCATCCCTTGGGGCGCTCTGGTGAACAAACGTTCCCCCAGATACTGGTGGTCACCCCTGATAAACTTGTAGGTGGCCATCAGATCACCCCTGAGCCTGCGCTTCTCCAGGCTAAAGAGCCCCAGGGCTCTCAGCCTGTCATCGTAGGGTCTGCTTCCCTGACCTCTGATCATGCGCGTGGCTCTTCTCTGGACTCTCTCAAGCTTCTCCACATCCTTTTTGAATTGTGGAGCCCAAAACTGGATGCAGTACTCCAGCTGTGGCCTCACTAAGGCCGAGTACAAGGGGAGAATGACGTCCCGGGATTTGCTTGAGAAGCATCTATGGATGCAAGCCAGCGTTTTGGTCACTTTACTAGCCGCAGCATCGCACTGCAGGCTCATGTTCATCTTGTGGTCAGTGATGACCCCCAAGTCTCTTTCTTCCATAGCGCTAGCCAACATAGCACTGCCGAGCCTATAAGGATGCTGCGGGTTTTTTTTCCCCAAGGTGGAGAACCTTGCATTTATCGGCGTTGAACACCATCAGATTCTCGTCCGCCCACTTGCTGAGCCTGTCCAGGTCAGCCTGGATCACCTGCCTGTCTTCTGGTGTGGATGCTTTGCCCCAAATTGTGGCCTACTTCTCATTGGTTCCTAGGCCCTCTTACAATCTAGACCTTGTTTCTAATACAATAAAAGTTGATTTCAATTTGCCGTATAGAATTAAAGGGCATCTTTTTCTGACTGGGTTAGTGAAGGCGCAGCCATGTGATCTACCAGGACTTGGATCCTTGTCAGTGTGAAGCTGGCTTGCCCCCCTTTCATATAAAGCAGGTTGGTTTGTTCTTGTGTATGTCTTTGAGCTGAGGATCATGCTGGGCTCTTCTCTGCTTGGAATAAGTGGAATAAAAGCACACCCTAGTATGCTTGATGAAATGATCAGATCCAGTACTACTGTAGCAAGATGTGAAAGGTCTGGGGCTTCCCTTTGTGGTGCCACCTCTGCTTTTCCATGTAAGGTCCCTGAAAAATAACATTAGTGCTAAGCAGTAGTGCTGCCTTCATGGGAGGCACAAAAGTAGTTGCGACTGCAACAGCGACTGGTCATGCTGCTGTGTTCAGCACTGCGGACGCTGATGCTGCCCCAGTCATGGAGCTGCCCAGGACACCAAGGATAAGACTTAGTCTTATGTGTTATGATGACTGCTTTTATCAGGTCATGAAAAGGGATCATTGGCGCACAGTGTATCGGGCAAAACATGTTCAGGAAGCATATTTGGATCTTGTCTGTATTGTCGGAGGGCTCCTGGAGAACGTGCTCCATGAATTGTTCAGCTGGTAGTAAGAAGCCACTGACAGCCTTTACCTACCAATTGTCAGTTCCTTCCCCTGCACTTCAGGGCATAACTCCAGCATGGGGCAGCTCACTTTCTCTCTTTTCTTCCCTGTCCCTGCTTGGGAGTCCACTATTTCTGTTCAGTAAATGCACCTTTTATGGAAAGCTAGTTTTGAATTCTTTTGTCATTGTAAACACAGTAGCGTGACTTAATTCTTACAGGGACAGCTGGACAGCCTTATTGTGACTTGGTTCCTAAATGATCCAGCAGTGACTGTCCCGAGGGGCTGTCGAACTCTGGAACTGCAGTCCTCAGTTTGACAACAGCATAGCATAGCCACTAGTTTACAAGCAAGCTTTACCTGTCTTACCTGAAATTGCCCCACAGTAAGAGGAAATGATTTTCCTCTTTTGCATGGTCCAGCTTCTAAGCAGTTGGGGGCGTGCATGCCCCATGACTGTGTACCAGTGAGGGCCACATGCTGAAGGGGCCGAACTAGTCCCCTTCCTCTCCCTTGCTGCACTATGTAGAGCGCCTATCTCGCCTTCAGCTGCTTGGCCATGGGCTCCCCCACTGCACTGTGCCACACAGGCAGTCTGGGCCTCTGGTTCCCCTGACACAGCAGGCTGCACCATAGCAATGCTCCACTCCACCCTACCTGCTGTGGCGGGGCATGCTGTAGAAACTGGAGGAGGGAGTCCTGAGCCCCAGTTGCTGCTGCAGCTAGAGTAATATGGGTGGCAGCAGTCAAGTGGGAGCCCATGGGCTACATGTTTACCCCTCTTGGGCCAGCAGTTGGACAGCCCTGTTCTAATACAGAATTGCAAAGCAAGCAAGGTGGTAAGTTTGAGTTGTGGGGCAAAGGAGATGGGGAGTGGCCTTTCAGTGATTTTAATGTGAAAAGAAACCCCATCTTTTTTTAAAGTTACAGTAATGCTACATTTAAGCGGTGCCTTACAAATGTCCGTTCTGCTTCAGAAGGCCTGTGCGAGAGGTGCTTATTGACGAAGCAAGTCCAGGTCATGAGTCAGTAGCGGAGTAGCAGCATGCAATCCAGGTTCATGAATTTCAGCCTTGTGCTCCAGCCACTGGTTAACACATACATTGGCTTCCCTTACCTAACAAAGAGCATGTGTTACTTTGGAGTTTTTAATTTGTATAAAGATCTGCCGTTCCTTTTTCCTTCTCTGATCTTCAGCCTATCATGCCAATTCTAAGAAACCCAGTGACTTCTGGTCTGTTTCCTCTCAGCAAGTCCCACAAAAGGGTTTTGGCTGGTTTCTTTGGGCAGATGGGGATTCAGGGAATGATCCATCTGTTAAGCCCATTTGTGGTCTTTACGATTATCATGTGGATGAAGAGGATTGCTGAAGAGTCTCGAGTCCAAGAAATGAGGACATCTATCTTCTGTCAGCTCAAAGCTCAGCATATTTGGGTCCTTTAAAAGAGGGCATTCTTTCTCTCACGTGGTCTGAAGACACCAAGTTTACAATGAGTTGAACATCAATGTTTTAGTGTTTGTGTGCTTTGCTTGAGGAGACTCTGCAACCTCTTCACATCCCTTTCCGATGAGGCATGGCCAACCTCCTGGGAAAAGGAACACAGCAGCTGCTTTTCTCTCTGTCGGACCCAGATGGTGCACAGTTTGGAAACAGGATTTCACTTCATGAGGGGCATGCTGGCCTCAAAAGCTGCTTACAGCAGACCTACCACAACTAAAACCGTTGGTATTCATGTTACTGAAGCCTGTTTGACCACTTGGCTGGCTCCCAGCCTTGCTACCCTGGTTGGCATGAACACTTCCTACACTGGAGCCTTTCCAAGCAGAGCAATTTGCTCTGACGCTAATAACTGTCAGACTTGATATACTCTTCTGTTACCAATGCTCTAGTTGATTCTGCTGGTTACTAGTGCAGAAAGTGGCCTCACTTTACCCAGTTTTGGGCATCATGCCTCTTCTTGCCAAGGTGCTAGCACCACAAACAACGATGCCTAGGCCAGAATTTATTAGGGGAACAACAGTCTGATAAACAGGCAATTCTGTCCTGCCTGTAGCAGGCATTATCAGGAGTAAATCTATTGATATTACTGAAAGTTGGCACATTATGATAAAAGATTACAAAATTCTCAACACAGGCAAAATGATTACATGGCGGGGTGCGCCTGGTCTTTTCATGCTCTGACATTGCACTGCATTCATGAATTTCTACCAACTTTCTTCTCTCATGACTATTCATTAACCTATTTTTATTCTGATATTTTTATTCTGGTTAATGGAATGGGGACAAAATCATTTTGAAGCCTCTTTTTTAATTCCTTTTCTAAACCCAGTAATGTAGCTAAAAACTCGAGAAACAGGCAATGTAGGTGCCATAGTGAAACACTGTGTCATTCAAATATTTGGACAACAGAGAGGATATTGGCACACAGTGTGAGCCATTCCAGCCAAATTCGTCCTCCCATAGTTCATCCTTGCTGTTCAGGTTAGATGCAGTATCCTTCTGCCCAAAACTAAGCAGTGGTACTGTACACTGCTCAGTTGTATCTGCTTTCCACTGCAGTGGTGGATGTTTTTTAAGTAATGCATGAAGTCATCTATAGTATATTCTACTTATGCGCATATCAAATAAGAGGGCAATTCACTTAAATGCCCGATATGATGTTGGCCCCAATATTTTGCCTGTTGCTTATCTTCTAACAAAAATAGATTAGCTGCATATTGGTTAAGTGCATATGTTGCTTAAGTGCATAGCATTTTTCAGCTCTATCCTCCTCTGTATTTTGTAATGTAGTTGTACTTTGTTGACCTGCAGAATAATTAGTGTCAGTGAAGGGGAAGCAGCTGTCAAAGGGCTGCTATGAGAACCTAGAAAACAAAAGGAACTAGTTCATTTTGGGGTTGCTGATATCACTGCATCCACAGTGGACAAATTATTCTGTACTTTATGAGATTTGCTTACATAAAGTTTGGGTAAGTGCATGGTTTCTTTTCGCTCCCAAGGTCGTGCACTTAAACAGAATGCAGTATGTTTGTACTTCTTAAATAACTCACAGGGGTGTTTAAGTTGTCTCCCATACAGAAGAAACAAGTGCCAAGCTTGTGCTTAGTGCTCTGGAAATGCATATAGAGTGCTTTCAGCTCTTCTGATGCAATGTGCAGAATATTCATGCATAAATTAAGCTTTACTACTGAAAGATGAGGTGGGCGGGGAGTGAGGGGAGAAAAAAAAAGTAGCTGACTATGGGTTGTGCCCAGTTTGTTGTGTCAGGAATACTAATGGCACGGCAGAACTCCATTCACCTGGTTACTTCAGGTTTGTAATGAGCCTTCACAACTTACCACCTGCACCATCCAGATGGGAGGAGTTCTTGTTCCCTCTCCCTACCCTCAAAACCCCTGCTGCTTGTGTCAAATATTTCACAGCTCCTGCTTCCCTTCTCCCACGTGCCAGCCAGGAATGAAGGGTTTTGCAGAGATTTGACTGAACATGCTTAGGAAAGGCCATGGTGAAATTGTTTCTCTGGCCCTATTTTTAAAAAAGTATTTCCAGATGTACAGAAGCAGATGGGCAGCACTTTAATTACACTTCTAATCAAGTTAGGTTAACCTGTCAGCCTCGAGCATCTGGTGCTGGAGCAACACTTGGCTGTATTTTGATGACGATTTGGTCATGGTATCTGGGTAAGAGGCTGGGTGTCTGGTAAGTAACCTAGGAGGTCTAATCCATGTACTCGATCCAGTAGAGCAAACTGAATCAAGCAGCTTCTGACAGCATGGGCTTCCCTCTGATTTTTATAAATGTGTTGGGTTCCCTGCTGACACCTTAAATGGGTGGACTGTATTTTGGGGCACTAAGTTCCAAATGCATAGTATCTATGTGACTGCTGACTAGTGTGGAGTGATATGGGAGCAACCTGTCAGAGTATCCTATTGAGCACTAGAATGGTTTTATAAAGCTCTCTGAACCTGCTTGCATCAAAACCCTGAGGCAGAGGGCCCAGTATCATTAGGATCCTTGTATAAAGATTTAGTTTTCACAGACTGTTAAAAAAAATCAGTTGTGCAGAGTGGACACAGTTGTCCCAGGATGCCTGCTTGTTTGGTTACTCGCACATAAGACAGTGTAGAGATCAACCCTGCTAAATTGCAGTTTGAATTGTGGATGCCTGTGGATACGAGAGATGGAAAGTCATTGCCTAGGTTCCATAGATGTCTCTTTATGAAATGTTTGTTCTTAAAATGGAAAATCTTCAGAGCATCTGAATAACAGTTTGAGGATTCCTCCTCACAGATCAACCCTAAGCATACTGGTGTTTGCATTATATGCACACCAGCAGACTTAAAATCTTCCTACTGTTTATCTGCTTCCCTTTAAGTAACCATCACTCTAAAACATGAACTTTAGTTAACGGCATCCCAATATTTTTGGTATACAGTCATTAACAGAAATTAGCTGCTCCCTCTGTCTCAAGAATTACTTTCCTTTTCACAAAGGCTTATCTCTTACCTCAAAGGGGGAAAAAAAAAATCAAGAAAAGGAAATCCATATGAGTCAGAATGACAGTAAATAACTTTCATTTTCTGAGCTATTCCGACTGCTCACATCTTGCTTTCATTTAGCCCAGGGGTGTCAAACTCACTTTATACCATAGGTCGGATCTGGACTTCAGGGCTCTTTGTGGGCTGGACCTGGGGCATGAGGAAGCAGCGGCAGCAGTTCTGGCTCCAACCTGGAGCATGCAGCAGATATAACTGGCCCAGAGCAGGTGTGTGGGGTGGGGGGAGGCAGCAGCAGCTCTGTCTCCAACCTGGGGCACATGGCAAAGGCTCCAGCTCCCACCATGTCCCCTGTGCCAGACCAGAGCTGGCACCATGTGCTCTGTGCTATGGCAGCAGCTCCAGCCGGACAAAGCAGCTCTGCAGGCCAGGTGGGCTCTGTTGGACACATTCAATTTAGCTAATTGCAGAGTAACATTGCTGCAAACTCAGTAAATCTGCAGTATTTGTATTTACAGCAAAGTTAATATGGCAGAAAGAGTTGTTGCCTTCCACGCGATCCTAGAGTTGGCAGAACCCCCAGAAAAGCTTTTTATTGAAACAAATACATATGTGGACCTGGATAAAATGCAGAATACACCCTTCAGTTCCTGTGCAGTGGCAAGTCTGCGATTTGTTGCTTGAGCTGTGGTTCATGTCAAGACACGTGGATCCATTTACCTTGAAGGGTACTTCCTCCCCCCTCCCTCCCCCAACTAGGTTGTCTCTAGAGCCTCAGTGCACAACCTTCCCTTTCTGTTCCTTGGGCACGTGTTAAAAACTGTAATGAATATTCTCCTAAATGCAGAATCAGTTATTTCCACTTCCAGACAATAGACTCTTCTATTTCTTCCTTGTGTCCTTTTTTACATCTTGTCAAAATCCTATCAAGAAATGGCTGTCCCTTTGGTGCCTGAAATGCCTTCTTAGTGCTCACTGAGGGACTTGAGTCCAGATCAGAAATTGCAAGGCAGCTGTCCATGTTTCACACTTTCACTTCTTGCTGTCCCCTCTCCGCTCACACATCACTGTCTGTAAGTTCATTTTTCACATTTTGCTCATCCAATACATCTTGGGTGCTATGTGCATTAGTTCTTTTTTAAAGTGAAGCTTTCCAAGTTGTACCACTGCTGTATTCACTTGGCTGGCTGGTTCCTCAAATCTACTTTGACTTCTGTTGACTTTGCAGCGAGTATGGTGCTTATGAAAGATGCAGTAAAGTCAGTGTGCATGCCTCCCCAGGCTTTGCTGTTAGTGCACCTGACATTTCTTTGCAAAGTATATAGAAGAAGGCTTCCTACCACCATTCAAGAAATACTTTTGTGTTTTATGGTGTAGTAAAAGATTACATGCCTCAGTGGCTTCCAGGTAGCTGAGCTGTCTGTGCTCTTGACTTTGGCCTCCTGATAGTTTTTCCCCTTTTTCCCCACAGTGAGTTTTAATAGCTTTGGATATTGCCACCGTGTAGAAATGCATGACACTGCACTTGTCTGATCTCCCCAAGACTGCGGTAAAGATGCCCTCTTGTGGCTCATTATAGAAACGTTTTAAACTGTTTCTGTTTTTATTGCTTTTTTGGTTTTTCTCCCTTTTCAGTTTCAAACCAGCCAGGATGAGTTAAATGGTCACAATTTCAGAGCTGTCTAGATTTGTCACGCTTCTCAGCAAGGCTGCCTGTTTAAGACTGAGAAGAGAACATTTAGTGGTTCCTTTGTACTTGTAGGATAGAAACTTAGTAGAGGAGTTATTAAAAAAGTTACAAAATGAATCAGATTGGTTTCTTCCTCCCTCCCCCTCAAATGTCCTTTTGAATGTCAAAAAAGAAAACAACCGTTGAGGAAATTTAAAGAGAAGAGTTTGGTTTAAGTTATTTTTGACGCATGTTTTTGCTTTGAGGGGAGAAGGACTGGATTGGATTGAAATCCAAGTATGTTGTAACTCAGTTATTTGTTAAAACATTCCAGGCTTCAGTAGGGACGTAATCCGATTTTTACATAAGATTTATATTAGGCAATAAATTAGTAAGGAGGAACACACGACTGGTTATTTTTATGAATGGGTTGAATACGAGTTCGCTTTCATATCCATTTCTGTCATTAAGAAATCCGTTCTCCTTTTTTTTTTAATTTGCAGTGTGTGATGTAGTTCATGGCTACACATTGTATGCAGTATAGATGGAGTGACTCTTTTTTTTGAAGTCTCCCTGAAGCCTTTCATGTTGGGCTTCAGTGTCAGCAATGTGCTCGTTATATGTTCAGTGTCTCCTTTGTATGGACAGAAGCTGGGGGATGTAGGAGGAGTGTCTTACCCTTGTTCTGTAATACTTTAAAGTAACTGGCTTTATAGTAGTGACAGCATGTGGTATTGGAAGTTTTCAGCTGGGAGAAAAAATGTGTTCTCCTCGTCGCACTCTGGGAGCCCAGAGTTCCTGGTTTTCTAACATTATCCCTGTCACTGGCATGGTCCCAACTTGGCAAGTCTCATCACCTGACTTCCTCAGTTTCCTAAATCTACCTGCCTTCCTGACTTCTTACAGTGAGAGGAAAACGTGGAAAGCATGTGATGATTTAGGGAAAGCGTCACTCTTCTCTAGTATATGCTCCTAGTTTTACATCCTATTCTTCTCTTGGATGCTGAAACAAAGAATTCTCCAAGTAAGGCTTGTTGTTTCGCTCAGGCTTATGCCACTTCTTCTTGGCCATTTTGGCAGATGATGTGTTCTCCAGCTGGTGGGGACAGAAGATACGCAGCTGATATTTAGCATTCTGTCTATACAGCAGCTCTAAGATGCATTGACATTCACCCTCTGACTCTACTTTTTAAAAACGTATTGCCTGGCTCTGCTGAGCCATGGGGGAGGGAGTCCTGAGATGGTAGCTTTGATTGAGGTGCACACATTATAATAATATCATGCCCTATTGTATCTGGGAGACCAGGGTTCGTTTTTCTGCCTGATGAGTCAATTGGCTTGGGGATATAGTGGGTTGATTTTTTTTTTTGAGGGTGGAGAAGGAGGTGAATGACAGATAAGAGGCCAATTTGCAGCTTTTATAATCCCGTTAATAACACGTGATGGGCTTCTGAACTTGATTTTGCTTGTTGTCATGACTAACGCTTGGCTGGATTGCAAAATGTGGTTGTGCACAGGTGGTGTGAATGGCTTTCAGACTCATGTTGTGTGTTGTCAAAGTCCAAGTGATATCACAAGTCAGTGCGAAGGAAGCCAGAATATGCATTCTTTTATACTAGTGTTCTTCCTTGGAGCATCTCTCTCTCACCTCCCTCAAACAAGGACAGAGACCACAATACAAGTATTTCCCGTGTCTTTTTTCAGTTAAGCCTTATGCAGTGCTCCCTTGAGCCCTTAGACTGTCAAAGCTTGCCTGGAGTTAATGGAGTTAGTGGCTCATCAGAGTAATGCTGCTCCGTTTTATTTGCCTGCTTATTCAGGGGAGGTTTTGAGTTAGAAGGCATTGTAACTGGGCTGTGTTGCTAGAATTGCATTTCAGATATGAAAGGTTAATGTGCTTCAGATGTATGCCCTTGCGGTGAACTTGGACAGCAGC
>NW_005841850.1:1495264-1556774 GCF_000455745.1 Alligator sinensis | reverse complement strand
AGTTTCAAAACATTTGATCATAAAGAATGTCTTTTGCCAAAAGATGCATGTTTAACGAATATCTTAGAAATGTAGCTTAAACTGGAGCCAGTGCTCTGCTTTCCAGTTGCCTTCGGAAGTCCCATTTTCTATACTGAGTTTTCTGTTTGGCTTCAACGGTGTTCATTTTTCCTTGTTCAGCTAACAAAAGTAAGATGGCTCTGATTAGCCAGAATCATGAAGCTGTAAGGCTAATATGATCATCTGGTCTGACATCCTGCATAATACGGGGCATAACATTTCACCAGATGAATCCTGCATCTTGCCTACTGCTTTTCAGATAAGTGTAGGTTACCCTTAGGAAGGGATTTGATCTAAGGGAAAGACTGATAAATGCTGGGGAGTTTTCCATGGAAAGGATGGGTTTGTGTGTAAGGCAGTGATTCTCAATCAAGGTGCCATGACACTTTGGTGTGCCTTGAGATCCTTTCAAGAGTTCAGTGGCGTGTGTCACAGTTTGTAAACCTAACAGTGCTAACATTCATGACATAAACCCAGAGACTTCAAATAAAAATCCATAGTTGTGGTCTTTCTGGGTTCTTTGCAACAGAAAAACTGCTCTGTTATTTTCTGTAGGCAAAAAAAGAATGAAAACTGAGAACTGGCATTTTCCAAGGAGTACCTCAAGTCTGAAAAGGTTGAGAACCACTTGGTTAAGGATTCAGCCTGCGATGTAGGAGATGCGAGTTCTGCTCCTTGTGTGCTTGCACAGGGCTCCCGTGTGCTCTTGGGCAAGTCACTAAATGTCCTTGTGCCCACAGTCCCTTTGGGAATTGGGACCAACAAGATAAAATGCTTTGTCTTTCTGTAGTGCCACCTTCTATTTGAGGATCTCGAAATCCTTTACAAGCATCAGTGATCTACCATGTATTGTAGAGAGCTGCCCCTTGGAACCAGTGGAGGAACCGGGCCGAGCGTCTTGTAAGGTCACAGAGTAGGTCAGAGGTAGATTAAAAATTGCAAGTTGACACCTAGTCTGCTGCTCTACATCTGCTCTCACTTCCCTCTGCCTCCTCTTTTATGATACTCTTCATCAGTGTGTTCATAAATGTAGCAAGGATGACTGCCCGCAGAAGCAGAGGATGAGAACTTGTGGCATGTTGTTGAGCCTGTCACTATTCCAGTGTGCTTTTAGGTTATGTGCCATGAAGTTTCAAAGCAGTGGCACTCTGGTATAGTACTCTGGAACAGCTTTGTGCTTGTGCTCGAGTCTCACTGAGAATTCAGTTGACAGCAGCTCTCAGCACTTCAGCTCTCTTAGCTGTAGTAATGTAGCATTTATTGGGTGTACATCCCACAAGAAGCAACTCTCCAAAAATATCAAGGAAAGCTTTGGCTTTTCCCCTTTTCTGCAGACTGCTCAGTTCTTTGGGCTTGGATTATAGCGTTTGCATATTTGAAAAGGTAGAAAAAGGAGGTCTTAACTATTTTGTGAAAAGAGTTTCAGGAGCTCTCTGAATTCATGTAAATACTATGCAGTTGGTTTGTTTCTATAGTGTTAGGTCTGCTCCACACCTGGCTTTGTATTTGGGTGTCTCTTACTTTCTGAAAACAGGTTTGCTGCCAATAATTCACAGGTGCTTACCACATGAGCAAGTGCAGACATGATTATGAAATGGCATGGTGAGCATCCTCTGGCTCTGTCCAAACATGCTGCGAGTGGATTGCATTATCTTTAGCTGCTTCTGCAGTAGAGGGGGATAATTTATGCCAGCATTGTGCTAGTCTGACTGGAAGATGCTGGTTAGGACGGGAGGTGGTACGCGGGGAAGAAAAAGGGCACTGCTATAGCACAAAGGATGCAAAGTAACAGACGCTGGGGTTGCGAACCACATATTTGAAGTTCTATAGTGTTTTCTTTTTTAACGTTAAAACATAAATTGCTGTAGGTCTTGTATTAATCGTGACTGAAACCTGCGCATGTAAAACAACCTACTGCCCTCCATCTTCAGCTGTGCCGTCTTTCAGATCCTGAGGCCCCCTTCTACACATTGCAGGCATTGCACAAGTAACTGGTTAATTGTGCAGTTACCTGGAGACCAGTTACATGTGCGAAGTGGCTATTGCACAATAGAAAGCTCCAACCATATTTACCTATAAAGTTAAATCTCAAAAATGTGTACTAACTTTATAGCAGGTTGCTATTGAGCTTTAATTTTCATGTGTAGCGGGGTCTCCCCTTCGGCTGGGAGCCCCATCAGCTGAGGGGGCTCCTGGCCATAGGGGTATGCCCTGCCTGGCGTAAACCCCCTGAACCTTAGGGATCCTCAGGGTCCAGGGCGTTCATGCCCCTGCGCTGATCCTTTGGCCCTGGGGGGTGCCCTTGTGGTTGGGAACCCCTCAACTGGGGTGCATGGGGCTCCCAGCTGTGGGAGTTTGTTTCATGCCACTGCAGGGGGAGTCTGGGACCAGCTGTAAGGCACGATGGGATCTAATGCATGATCCCACCATCACGTCTCCTGCCATGGACAAGCATAGTTGTGTGAATCATACATGAGATCCCATTGCACCTTTACCTACGTGTGTAAAGGGGTCTTGTCAATCTAGACGTCACCGGATCTGCTGATTTTTGTCTATGGAAAATAGGGTGGCTTTTGTGCTACAGGACTGGTGTACTTATTTTAACTGTAAATACTTGATTGCTAGGGCACTTAGGGGGCTCATCACATTGTACATTTTCTTTATAAATCCACTATAAAGGAGATAAAGAAGTGATATCAAAAATAAATTTGTGATCAGTCCTTGGTAAGTTAAAACAAACAACCAGAAAAACCCTATGCTTCAGCCTGACGCCTGTACTGACTTTGGAGTTCTAGTGAGGGCATCAAAATATTGTTATAAAAGAAGATAAATACAGGCATACAATCTTACCCATTGTGGCCACGCAGGCATGATTTGAACAAAAATTGGAGATCTATGGAAACTTTTAGTGGCAATTACGTGCACAGTAATTGCTGTGTTGGAGCTCTGCTCTGCTGCTACAGTATTTATTTTGATCTTGTTGCCAGTCAGTGAGCTTTGTTGTACCAGTCTGCTGATGGAGAGAGTGCCTCTATGTAAGCAGGCTGGGCTTTTAATTAGCATTTAGTAGAAGCATGTGTTTTTTGTCTGCTGCCGCTGTGAAGGTGAATTGGCTCTTTAATGAGGAACGGGCCATCAGTGTTTGCCATAGTGGAGTGGAGTAATTGATTTGAAGTATTTCTTTTTTTTTTGTCCTTGAAAAACCTTTTCAACTGGTTGATAGCCCTAAGCGAAGCTAATGGAGTAGTCTACTTACTTCCTGAAGCAGGAACAAAGGCATATTTTTATTATTTTAAAGGGACTTGGTAGGAAGGGGAAGGGGAGGAAGAGGTCAGAATGCTGTGAAAAAGGCACAAACATTTACACTTACTGAAGGCTTGAGTCAGGAAGCAATTTTGGCTTTTAAACTGAAGGACTCTTTAGCATTTAAACATCTTTCAGCTCTTAACAGTTGAATGGATTTGTATTTTTAAGAGCATGTGGTCAGTGCAGGATATCCTTATCAATATTTGTAGAACGTGGTACTAAAGATCATGCTGGATTCCTTGTTAATCTCAAATGTCCAGTGAGCAGTAGAAGAAAAAGAAGAATCCTCCTTTTTCATTCTCTTTGCACAGTACAGAATGATACCAAAGATGGGAAACGTCTCCACTAGACTGAAGTCCAAAGTGGACCTTTTAGAAACGGAGTGGATTTGATTTAAATCAAGTTGGCTTAAATCACTGGTCAGGAAGCCTTGATTGAATCATTGTTTTCTACAAAAGGTGCATTCTTGTTTGATATATAACCTTCATTAAAATATTTCCAAACAGGGTCTCTCTTACAGCCTGGCAAGCCTGCTGTCATGATAGGTTTTCCTTTCTACCATACCATTCCCTCACTAGATCTCAAATCAGTGGAGAGGCTATGCTCAGAAATTTCGGGAATATTCTGCTCAAAATGTTTCTCTTTTATTTCTACTGCCCCTCCCTCCTTGCATTTATCTCCAGACTCCTCCTCCTTGCCCAGATCTACTCCACCCCCAACAATCCTCTGTTCATTTAACTTCTTGAAACTTTGCACTTTTAGAGAGAGATGTAAGGGCTTGACTGTGTGCGCATAAACTTGCAGAGAGACAATAGGACTGATGGGTAGCTAAATCGGGTCTGTTATCTCTCATGTCCATATACTGCTGTTAACAAAGATATTATCTCCAGAGACCCAGATCCACAGTTTGAGAACTGAAACTAAGCATCGCAGAGATGCTTAATGGGATCTTCTACACTGAGCACTGAGTCTCATTGGGTGGAGTGGTTTTCTAATCTTTACGAATCTATAGAGGAACCTCTGGGAACCCCATTAAGATTGGGCATCTAATATAGTCCATGGCCTGTTGTGACCTATTATAAAACTTTTCTAAAAAGGCTACATAAATATATTGTCTCAAATAGAATATAATTAGAAGTTATAATCCCTATCCCATGATAATATCTTTGAGCTCTTATGTATCTTAAAGTAAAACTATCTTTATAAAGGTTTATTTTTTTTAAAAAAGCATCTTAAAAAAATACGATTTAAATAAAAACATTTAAGTAAAAAAATCTGCTTTATTTATTTTTTTAAATAATTGATTTTTATCCACCCTGTTTAGAAAGCATACGCTTGGATTCGGAAAGAAAAGGCAAGAGAGAGTAGCATATCAGCAATGTTACTCTTGGTTTAGATTGACCTATTTAAAAAACTACCTCTTTGTCTGAAAAAGGTTATTACTAGTTGCATAAGAGCCCTGTACTGTAAGTGAAAAGAGTTACCCTGGACAATGTACCTCTCTCTGTTGCAATTTACACTTAATGTATTCCGCTTTACATCTGTGTCTTTCCAGTTCACTGTTTGTGTGTATATGTATCTTAAAAATATCAGGCCATACTTCTTGCTAGTAAGTCACACGTTCAGTAGTAAAAATACTAACAGGAACTTGTATCACTTTGCAGTGTACTGGTAAGAGTTATGTTGGGATTTCCCTGTAATTAACACTGCTCGAAAAGGGGGCTTGGTGGGAACAATTGTCTGTGGTTCCTGTCCCACAAGTTTTTACTTGACAGTTGTCTTGCAAGCATCACCTTGCTTTCCTCTTCACTAGGTGATCTGTGGAGTTACGACTTCTACAGTGGTGAATTTGTTGTGTCTCCTGAGCCAGACACAAGTGTCCACACGATTGATCCGCAGAAACACAAATACATTATTCTAGGCAGCGATGGACTGTGGAACATGATCCCACCGCAGGATGCCATTTCTATGTGCCAGGACCATGAGGAGAAAAATTACTTTATGGTGAGGACAGATTGATCTGGTCAGCTGCTTTAGAGATGATAGCTTATTAACTTTTTTTTTCCTGTTCGACTCCACTAAAAGCTGCTGGGTTAGTCTGCCATAGCACATTTTTAAAGGCCTACATAGTAGAGACATCTTTCACTATTGCTACTTTAATAATTCTGGTACAACATATATGGAGTTGCTACAGTGATGATAAATCAAGCAGGCTAGCATATGTTGTCAGATTTGTTGGTTATGATGTATATTAACACCTCTCGTGGAATGTAGGTACTAACCATAAGATTTTTTTCTCAAGTAAATAACTTGGCTCTATCATGGTTTGGGAATCTAGATGCCAGGCTGGTATCTATTAAATACTAGAGGTTGTTTTACCTGTAGGATAAAACAGTGCAAAACAATGTGTAGAAATACTTATCATATATTCGAGGAGTATATGAATCAGTGCAGCTAAAGCAGGTTAGAGTCTTTGTGGGGTTTATCCAAAACCCCATGGCTTCAAGTGATATTATTCCTGTTTCATTATAAATAACACCATGAATATGTACAGGATGGAAGTCCTGAGCATCATTTTGTAGCGTGCCCCCCAAAAAGACCTCTAAAGGAATTTTGAGGTGGATGTACAGCCCCTTGGAGTCGCAGTCTTGCTATAATGTACTTCAAGCAACAAACCACAGCCAACTGATTTGTGTAGATCCTATGTTTTGCTTGAAGAGCTTGAGAGCCTTATTTTTATTTTTGAAATAACAGTGTAATTTTTATATTTATTCACCAAACCTGGTGCCAATGTACAATGACTTAAACATTGCCTTTAAAAAAATCATTAATCATAATTAATAAGTATTTGAGTTTTTGTCCATGTAACATCATTTTAAACTGAGCTTCACTATAATAAGTGGAATTGGAGTTTGCACGTTAGTCATACAATTTGTGACTTTTCCATGCTGTTTCTTAGATGGAGATTTTTCTGAATGCAGGTACTTTTTAGTGTGAGGACAGAGAATTTCTTTTGCTTGTGTTCACAAAATAAATTGGTGATGACTTTCTCTGTTTGTTGTGTGTGTCTTTGTTTTTATTTTTTAACATTACAGGGAGAGCACAGGCAGTCTTGTGCCAAAATGCTGGTGAACAGAGCATTGGGCCGGTGGAGGCAGCGCATGCTTCGTGCAGATAACACTAGTGCCATCGTAATTTGCATCTCGCCATTACAGCAGAATAAGAGCAACTTGGAAAATGAAGAAGAATTGTATCTCAACTTGTCAGAGAGCCCCCGCTATAGCAGTCCTGATATGTGTGTGATGACGCCTTCCCGCTGCTGCACCCCTCCAGTCAAGGTAAAGTTTCTTCATCAGTCCAAGTCTTTCCTATTTTAATCTGAATCTCAAACCATTTGTAGCATTGGTCTCCCCTTTTTTCTTTCCCTCAAAGCATAGCTTGGTATGTACTGAAAGTTTGCCTTATTCCTATTTCATGTTGCCATTCCCAAATGTAACGGGAGAAGTGTGTGAACTTTCTTGCTATACATTCTTCGATTGCTTAAGTCTACAGGATGCTAAGGGGAGAGTGTGAGGTCTGAATTATTGGATTTGGGGATACTGAGTCTCTTAACCCCTAAAATTGTGACACTTTGAATGACTAGTCAAACCAAGGCTGCAGTCAGTAATGGTAGTTAGAATGGTGTTTGGTATTTGTTTTCAAAAGCTTGGTATTGAAGCTTATGTGTACAGAATCCCTCCTTTTTAGTAGTGCATCCGTTTCTCCTCCCCATGCTATATAAATAGAGAAATGATTACTGGTTTTAGAAGTACTTTATTTTCAGATTGAGAGAGCTGCTGCTTTGCATCTGTTGATCAAGTTAATTTTCTTCATTAAAGGAAAGACCTTATTTTACAGGCTCATCCTTTGCATTGGGACCTTGGTTGATGTTGAGCTGTGCCTTGGGAAGCGCTTTGCTATTTTGCTATTAAAGACCAGGGTATAATTGTGAGTGGATGTTTGTTTCAGTAATTGCCAGTTGCCACAGATTTGAATAGTGCTTTGATGTGATTTAATGCCTTTGAATAGCTGTCCTTTAGGCAAAGTAAAATGGAAAAACAAAGATTAGGATGAGAGTACTTAACATTTGCTTGATACAGAGAGAGACGGCTAATAAGACAGCCCTGGGGCTTTTTTGGCCATTGAGCAGCAGCAGGAAAGTGCAAGGAAGGATCCCAAAGTCCATTGCAAAAGCACAGCTATCCCAGTGTCTAATGTGGAGAGAACTGATGTGAACTCTGTTTATACCTTAATTTCAGATGGGGTGTGTATATTGTTTTTAACGTCTGAATTATTTATAACTTGTGAAGGGAAAGTGTGAGGTGCACTTCAACTGAAAATATCCAAGGACATTTAATATAAGGACTCGGCAAAATAGGTTTCTTTTTCCTCTGCATTTCTCTCACATAAGTACATGCAATACACTGTCAAGAGTACAAATCTGTGCGCTCGCTGATAGTCGACTGGTACCTAAGTCAGTGAAAGATCTAGATCAAAACTCTAGCCAGGGGAGTATCATTCTTTAATGGCACAGGTGCTTCTAAAGGGCACACTTCAAATTGCCTTTAAGCTCTATGCTGTAGAACAAGGCTGTTTTAATGAACTGAAGGTGCTCTCATTACAGTCCTGGTGCAGTTTTTGGAGCAATCCAGCACCTTGGCACATTTACCATGGCATGGTTCCTTCATCTAGGAGCTGAGCACTAAGGGTGTCTTTACATATGCTCCGAGGTGGGATGAGGGGCGGGGGGCAATTTAAGAGTGGCTCTTGGGAGCTGCTCTAATTAAAACACCCGCAGCATCTGGTACATTCAGCATCCCATGCTGCAAAATGGCAGTGGGGGTGATGAATACACGTGGTGCTGAGGCTGCTGGAGTATGTTAATTAGTGCGCTCCAGCCGACTGGATTAATTGAGTCAGCTCCAACATCTGCTACTTAGCACGCATTGGAGCAGGCGTCGGACACGTGTAGAGGTCCCCTAAAGCTGTAAATAGACATTTCATTTGACATGGGTCTGATTTTTATCCCATTTGACCTGGATCAAAACAGGTATATCACAGGCATTTACATAGATCGCCTTTCCAAGCTGCATTGCTGTTCCTCCACCAGAGAGGAGCACACAGCCACGTTCCAGGAAAAAAGAGTTGGCACACTTTGTCCCGTATGCTTCCATGGGACTTGAAGTAGGATAGTTTGTATGTCTGTAGGAACCCGAGACAGAAAGCTTTCTTCTGGGACAAATGCAATGTCTATTTACAGACCAAGTTATTAACAGCTGAGACTTGTGTTTAAACGTTGCTGTGTTTGTTCTGGAGCTTGTCTACCTAGGAACGTGGATCTGAACGGTTACTTTGGAATAGCTCGCCATGTGTAGTACACACTAGTCCAGAATAAAAGAAACTTGTTCCAGAATATTTACTCTGTTTTATGAGCCAAAAAGCCACTTATTCTTAGTTATTTGACATGAGGAGCTATTCTGCAACAGTTGCAGTGGAATAATGCTCTCTGCTATAAATACTAGGGACACACTTTCCCCATACAGACAACTCTTGGGTTTATTAATTTTTTTTTTTTTTTATTTTTTTTCTTTTAGGATTCAAAATCTTAGCTGGCCACAAGTATACACTAGTTACAGTTCAGTGTGTTTTATCTACATTAATTTAATACAGCATGCTTTTTTTCTTTTGCCCTTCTTTGCAGTTTAATTTCCCATTAAAAAAGATAAGATCCCATTCCTCCCTTATTTGATTTTCTGAATGAAAAGAATGCATATAATACACTGCTAATGTAATGCTTAGAGTTAGCGTAGGTGGCTGCTTTAGTAACCAATACCATCTGTCCTCACAGAATACCTATAGAATTGGAAGGAAAAGAACAAATGCAAGCAGGAAGTGGAAAAAGACAGAAAGAAAACATTGCCACTGCCCTGTCAGAATAATCTTGAGACATTTAAGGAAAAAGAAACGTCTCTAGGCAGATCAGAATAAATGGAATGTCTCTGCAGCTGTGTCCTCTGGTGTATTTTTTTTGAGAGAGCCCAAAAAAGGAGATTGCATGTGCATTCAATTTGTTAGATTGGCTTGAGTAATATGTTGCTTTATTTGTTTTCTTTTTTGTTTTTACCATGGGGAGAAGCGTTTCAGTTCATTGAGAAGCCAGTGATGGCAAGGAGCGCAGATTTCCACGCTCAGATTTATAGGATAGTCGGCCAGCAAGGTTTTCCATTCAAACAGTGCACTGCTTTTAAGCGACTCTGGTGGGTAAAATTCAGGCATGGGAAAGGCAGCCCTAGTTTCTATGGAAGTCAAATGACACGAAACCTAAAATAATACTTACGAGACCCAGGACACGGGTAGAGGAGGAGTGCATTGCTTCAGTAGTAAAATGGCAGGCTTATTAAACTAAATCAGCTCAGTTTTAAAAGTCCAGATGAACTTGACCTGTGAGGAATATAATCGATCACAGAGTCGAAGTCAGACTTCTGCCTTCAGCACCCCTTCATACGTGGTGTTCTGGGAGAAAGTGAACCTCTCCAGTCCCTCCCAGTTGTGAGGAAGGATGAGACTTGTGTCCTGAAACTCTCCGGACTGTACTGCGGTCTTGTATTTGACACACTCTGACAGTGAATTCCACTGCCCTAACGTTACTTTATCTGAATGATTATGTAAATGTCCCTAATTTTTAATTTCTTCTGAGTCAGTGAGGGGCTGATCTGGTTTTCACTGTGCCCATCAAACTGTATATCAGAAATACAGTGGAAGTCATTTCTGCAATGTTGCAGCCAGTATATTTGGCAAGGCAAAATCAGTACAACTCTTTTTTTTTTTTTTCTAAACAATGCTGTTGTCCAGTCCCTTCAAGCCAGCTTGGTGGCCAGATTTTTTGCAGATATATATAGCAAAGTTTGACTCTCGATTGAGCTTCTAATTTTCCACATGTCCAACTAGAAAGTACATTTTCACCAGAGCACAGAATTGCTTTGAGAGAATTTTCCTTCTGAGAATGCGGGAGCGGAGGGGGAACATTAGGGAAACAGTCCTAGAGTTTGTCATCTCAAAGCTCTTGACTTTAGTACTGCGAAGGTATGGGGGAGGCAGTTCAAGTGTATACAGTCTAGGTGCTAGAGGGGTTTATTCCTATGTGAACAAGTTGGGAGGGGTGGCCGTCTAATCAGTGCCAGGCTGTCAAGCACATGCACACCTACCTGCTGCCAGTGCCTCTGTGTGGTTCTGCTCAGAACTTGTGCCACCACAGTGTCACATGCACCTTGGGGGTGCTGAAGGGAGTCTGCACATCCATTCTCTTGGCTTTGTGGAGGGAGGCAGAAGCCTTACACTGCTTGGCAGATGTGGAGTAACTTTCCTGGCAAAAAGGAAGGCTGTGCCCCTACACAAGAGATTTGAGGCACTTCGAGTTTTGCTGGCAGAAGTAGAGTTCTGTAAGCAAAGCTTTGTAGTGGAGACAAGGCCTCAACGGTGACCATATTGTCCTGAAATTCATGCTCTTTCCAAGCACAACATTGAGATATCACACCCAGGTACTTAGCTCTGTTTTACCAAGTGCTTGGCAGGAATAAGATCTGCAGGATTTAGTATGTCTCTTTTAACTAGGAGAGCTCCTTTCTGTCAAAAATTTGGCATTATTGTATTTGGGGAAAGACTATAAGTATTTGTTGTCTATTAGCAAACTGGAACTAAAACAGGTGTTTTAATAACCATATCATGAGAAGCAGTGGTGGCCTTAGGGTTGTTGGTACCATGGGCAAGAGTGTCATTTGAGGCTTAATTTTGATGACCTAGAAGCAAGTCGGACACTTTCAATTTCACTTTGCCCTATCTATCAAACTGCAGTGAAAGTATCTTAATACAATATTGATAATACAGATATTCAGTGTAATTAATTTTTATAGTGTGGGGGCCTGGGCAGTCACCTGGTTTGACCTCCCCTAAGGCTGCTACTGATGAGAAGGATCAGAACCATAGTACCTAAAACTTCAGGGAAGCTTCTGATCAAAATTAGCTGCATTACTGACCCATTCAAATGGGTCATGTGAATTTTACTAGCCTGAGCTCATCATTAACATTGTATTATGGGTGTGAAATATCAGCAGATAGGAAGATATTACTGATGGGGCTCTTTTTAATATGAACGTTCAGATCTGTGGTGAGGGGCTCAACTATTAAGAGTGGAGAGCACTGAATTGTCCTGTTCTAGAATCAAAAAATGTTTTTTGAAGTTGTCCAGATCAATCCAGCTTAGTGCTGTCTGCAGCTGATTGCCCAGGAATGAATCTTGCCTGATTCAGGTCCTGTGTGTTGCTTTTTCTTCTTCGTCCCACATCATCCCAAACTCTTCAGCTTCCTCCTTTAATGTTCCTGTTTGTGTAACCAAATCTACATTGAGCAATACCACTCTCATGGCATAACATGTTATGTAAGATACTGCTAAGATAAAAGTCTGATAGAGAACCAGTTTCAAAAATATAATTGAGGATGTTAAAGAAGCATTCCCAGATCCCTTCAAAATGGGGAACCTACACGGTTGTTGGCGCTGGAACAGAGTGAAGTTATAACCTTTTAAAATGTCTTTCATAAATGTCTGTCATAGACTTTATGGATAGTATTATTAGGGCTTCTGCTGATCTGTCCTAATCATACTTGGCCATTCAAGGGTATTTTTAATCTTAAGAACACTATGCAGACATTGCCATGATGCTTTTGAAGGATGGAAGCAGCGTCTTTGTTTTTACAAACGAGATCCCTGAGGGTTGGGAGTGTGTGGGACATGCTACGCACATCATTCTCTACTCTGGGCTTCCGACACAATGAAAGATTGCAAGTTGATCGTGTAATCAGTGATTTGCTTTTTAACTGTATACCATTGAAAAGAAAAAACACACGTATGCTTAGTAAGGCCAAGATAGCCTTCTGAAAGACCGAATGGCAGACCTATTATCTGTGATCTGAGATTTTTAAATAGATGTCAGAAAGATGTTATGATTTTTAAATAGATGTCACACTTGTACACAGGTGGAGCTCTCAAATTGCGTCCATAATTCCTGTCCCCGCCCCAGAAAAAGTATAAGTGTTTGCATCTGGAGTTGGGAGATCTCTGTCTCTCTAAGAAGCTTCAGTAACGCGGCATATAGAGCCCAGAGAACCCTTGACTTCTGCCATGGCCTGGGGCAATACAGGTATGCATATCTTGGCATAATTAATTTTCTGGGTTTTTTTTTTTTCTTTTTTTCTCCTTTCAGCTTTTAGATGAGGATCCATGGCCACGACTGAACTCCCCTGAGTCTGTTCCCTCCCTCATACATAGTAACATGATCTTAGATAAATATTCTGAGCTGACCAGTGAGATTGCCAGAAGCAGTCTACCATCAGTGGTAGCATCCTCTAAGGATCCAGGCCTGCAGGAGGAGAACTGCAGCAAAGCGCTAGCTTTGAGGATACATGAATCTTACAGCAATGGCTTGTCGGTTACCCTCTCACCTTCCAATTCAGCAAACTCAAGCACGGACCAAAAAAGCTTCAAGGTGTCTCCTAACAGTCAGACAAAAGCCCAAGAAACAGAGAGGACACCCCCAGCAAACTTTAAAAGGACATTAGAAGAATCCAATTCTGGCCCGGCTGTGAAGAAGCCAAGGCGTACCCTGAGTCGCAGCATTGCTGTCCAACCAGAAGGCCTGTCCACAACTCCCCAGCGCAAAAACTCGAACAAGCTCACCATGCGGCGAAGCCTACGGGGCCAGAAGAAGCTTGGTAACTCACTGTTCCACCAGCCGAGAAAAGCAGTATGCGTTTGCTGAAGGGTATGTATGTAATGGAGCATATTTTGGTCTGATTAGAATTTAGAAGTTGTTGCAAAAGTTTGAAACTCTTCCTCTTTTTTTTAAGTAGGAAACTTTTTTTTTTTTTTTTTTGGTATCAAACAGCTTTATCCCAGCCTTGTACTTGCTTGTATTATAACTGTGAATTTTGTAGATGTGTAGGGTATCAAGTCACTGTAAAATGTGTGTAAATTTGTATTCCTTCATACAAATGTAGTCTTTTTTTCCTTTGTATAATTTTTACAACAGGGCTAAACCTTGTTTTAAAAAAATCTAATCTTTTTTGTTAATTTACTCAAGTCATGAATTTGTATAAGCTTCTTGTGATGAGGATTTCACAACTTTTTACCTAAAGTAAATTATTAAACAAAATGGAAGAGATGTATTTTCGTAGTATTATACGTTCTACCCAAAGTGTGTCTTCTAGAGAATACACTAGGTCTATTTTTTGTTTTTAAAGTTTAGATTTCTCTACTCAGAAATGAAATGTATGTGGAAGCAGAGATGTTGAGTCTTGCTTTACACAGCTCAGTGTCAATTTCTTTATCTTAATTAAAATACTATGCAGTATCTTATTCAGTTGTATCTTTTGTAACCTTAATCGTCAAAAGTATTTAGCAAAAAAGTGTCTCTTATATTTTCCAAGAAACCTAAGCCCCCAAACTGTCCTACAAAAAAGCATTTCCATTCTCCTGGAAGGACTGATGACATCTTTACGCAGACAGTATATCCCTTTCAAATGTGTGCCTCAAAGGCATGACATTTCTGCCATTTCAGTAACTAGTGGTGCTGCTAATATTATTCCAACCTAAATTCTTAAATTATTTTATGATTTACAGGTTTTATGGCATATGTAGACCACATGTATGTTCACCTAAATAAAACAAGTGAAAACTTGCTGGGGGTGCCTTTTTCTTAAAATATGTGCAGCGTCTTGAAATTCAAAGCTCAAGTTTTTAAATGCTTATCCATGAGTAATGTTGCAAATACAAAACTAGTCCCCACAGTTAACAGCCTTTGTTTCAATACCAGTTCTCCTTCCCACCTGTGACTTGTTCCTTAATCTTCCAATCTCTAGCCATCACTAGCTAGAGAGACTGCCACTAATTCTACAATTAAAAATATTCTGCCTACCTTTTGGGAGTTGATGTCCCTGCAAGTATCTACCATTTTTTGTGCAAGTTTGATGTACTTCCCAGCTGGGCCCTATATGAACTCAATTGGCAGAGAAAAACTGGAGGGGAGGAGGAATAGGATGTTCTTTCATGCTTGTATCCACCAGAGGGAGGAGCTGCTGCAGTTCTGGTGTCATCAAACAACTCTAGCTTTTTAGAACCAGTCCCAGTTTAACTGCTAGGACAAGGCAGGCATCATCCAGGTCTCTTTAGCAACACCTTCACTGAATCAAGTTTGATCCCTGGCAAAATGAGCCTTCAGTATTGTGAACGGATTTTTTAAATGAAATCCTTGTGGCCAACAATAATGACATCAGAGCACTATTCCACTTTGATCTGAAGGTAGCTCAGCTACTTCCAGCAAGGTGGTTCATCTTACTGTCCCCCCACAAGGGGCTTCCAGCACCATGAGAAAATACCAAGACTTCAGTAATCCATTCCATTTTATTCAAAGGGTGCATATGTTAGAACCAGTGAACAGTGCTTGAGGCTGGTGGCTAATTACAGTAGTTCCTTTTTATTTGCTTTACAACATGAAGATAATTGTTTTGAAAACAAGTGTTGACCAACTAACCAAAGTATTTAATTAAACATAATGAATGTAATACTATTGTTCCCGATGACCAGAGGGACTGAACATACTTCAGAAACCTCAATTCTTGCCACACCCCATGAGGTGAGTATTATAGCCTTTTAATGAACAGGTGTGCTGGACTACAAAGAGGTGAAGTACCTTGCATATACTCAAACTGAGGTGAAAAATAAGAACCCAAGTGTCTAGATGCTCAGTTCTTTCTGTGAGCATTTACTACTTACGCTAGGGCTGGATCGGTTCCAGCCATGCTTCCAGCAGGAAGCGAGCCCTCAAACACGGGAATTGGGCCAATTTAACAAGAGCTCAAAGTCAAGAGTTTCATAACCTGGATGTTGGACTGCAGTGGGAAATTGCTATAGCTTTGCTGTTTCTTCATGCAGTAAGTGCCACTGCAACAAACAGCATTACTAACAGTAAAATATTTTAACATGAGAAATGAGTTGAGCATAAATGAAGTTAACCAACCTTTACTATCCAAACAATGCATATTAGCAGAAGGGTCTGGACTTCCCGCTAACTCTTCTGAAAAAGAAAACCATGTGATAATATGAAATTTTTGTCCCAACGTTACATAGATGGACTGTTTTTTTTTCTATTGGGGTCCCAATGGGCTGGAAATAGGATCCTGGGTAAAGGTTGCATTGTTTCCCTGAAGGTATCTAACCAATACTAGCAACAACTGCATTTTAAGCCTTTTCCTTCTGGTTGGCACATTTCTGATTACTAAATTTTCCTATCTTCACCAAGTTTTTCTCTTTTAAATATTTCTTCTGGGTTGACCACTTCAGTTTGCATGGGGTTTGTTTGGCCATCGTGTGCCTCCTTTATTTTAATACATGGACTATGAAACAGAATACCCGCTAGCTGGTTTTGCTACAGATAGTATACAGCTTGATATTTTATACTGGATGTAGTTGTATTATGTGAACCTAACTGTAGTCAGGCTCCCGTATGTGACCTGCTTTTAAATGTGCAAGAGAAACCAGTATTTTGAAACTGCCAGTGGCTAGGGAAGCTATTTTTGGACTTATGTTCACTGCTACTGGAACAACAAAACCCTGGGCTAAAATTATCTCCACTATCTACACGTTGCTATGGTTACAGAAATTATAAGAGGACTGAAAGGCTTTCTGAAAATTCACAATTTGTTTCGTGAAATGAATGCAACACTACCTTGTAGATTAAAATACTGCAGGTCTAGGCTGGTCCCTACAAGAAATGTATTTCTACTGCTAGTGGACAATAACTGAGGACTGCAAATATTTGGGGTTTTTTTTACTAGGGATCAGGACTTTTATCGTATAAAAACTTGCACTTGGAAACAGTTTTTAAAAATATGCACAGACACGGGGGATTTTTCTCTGATCAACTGAGCTATAATATTTGTGTAAGCCTGAACTATTAACTGCCACTTTTAATTGTGACTCTTGCCTATTAACCATTTTGATGAAATGAACTGCAGTCTTTTTTTATTCATATATTTCAAGGCACTTAGTACATCCTTAATAGCCAAGAAATTCAAACAGCTTCGCGTTAGTAAGACTGGAGAGATGTTAAGTCTTTGTAAACACGGAAGGATCTTTTCAATACACCGAGCTAAATATCTCACTTGCCGTGGGTAAATTCAGCAGAGATTAAATGAGATGGCTTCGTATGCACTATGAATTGTTGAGGGGGATGCATTATGGCTGTGCACACACATACAAGCAAACTATGCACCTACGTCCCACAAGCACAATTTCATTCACCTGCTCCTTGTTTTCCATTCTGAAAGCTGACGAACACTCACCTCCAGAGCAGTTGCTCTCTACTCCAGGGGTTCTCAAACCTTGGGATACCGTGACCCCGAGTGCTGGATGGTGGCAGCGGGGGATGGGGAGTTTGCACCATCCATACCCCCCGGGAAGTTTGCAGCCCTCTTATACATTGCTTGCGACGCCCCAGGGGCTTGCCACCCACAGTTTGAGAACCCCTGCTCTACTCCATTTTTATATAATGAATTTTATCCTCTGCTCTTAACAGGCAGCGAGAGCAACTGCAGCCCAACCTCACACACACACATCAATTGCCTCTACTGAGATGAGTGACTCAAAAATGAGAGAAAAGTATCAAAATTCACAGCTGACAGCCCTAAAACACTTTTCTTATAATGCTTTAAGCGATCCTAAACACTTCAAGCATTATAATAACGTGTTTAGGCTCACTGGAAGCATTATAATAAAGTAAGGCTAAACACGACACTTTATTATAATGCTTCAAATGATATTAAAATGCTTCTCTCCTGGTTAGGCACTTCAGGAATAAAAGCTTTTTTGTGGGGGAGGGGACCAGCTGTTGCCCAGCGGGAACCTGAGCCCCAGGCTGCCTTCTGAGGACGGACTCGGGGCGCTGGGGCCTACTCACCTGAGCCCTGGACTTCTCTGGCCCACGCGCCGCACCCTGCCGCCCCGTGGACTTCCGGGTTTGCGTCATGACGCACAACGCCCACGCCCCCTCCCGGAAGGTAAACAGCGCTCAGGCCGACTGGAAGTGGGCGGGGCTTGGGGGATTCCTTCCCTCACGATTGGCCGCGGGTCAGGGATTGGCAGGCGCCCGTCCACGTGCGCCGGGCTCTCGCGCCGGCTCTCGCGAGACCCGGATGTAAACAAAGCGCCCTCCTCCCTGTCACCCACCCTGCTTGGCTAAGCTCTGCTCGCTCAACCGAGCCTGGAGAGAGAGAGGGAGAGGGGTGGCAATCACCCATGATGGCAGCGGAGCCCCGCCCCTAGCCTCAGAGCGGGGGTTTCGATTGGGCGGGAGCCGGCAAGGCGCCTCCTGCGCTGTCACGCGATTGGCTGGCGGGGCGCGGTGTGTCAGTGCCCGAGCGAGGGTCCCAAACAGTGTCGCGCCACACGCCCCGCGGGGGCAGGGCTGCACACTGCCGGGGGCTTCCCCTGCGCCGTGCCCGCACCAACCGCCCCGGGGTTGGGGCCGGGAGGCGATTGTGGGAAGGGATCTGAGGTGAGGGGGGATGGGTGGGGATTCAGGGGGGATGGGAAGGCACTGGAAGGGGGGATGGGAAGGGATTATGGGGGAGGTTCTCCTTGCCCTACTTCTCTGTGACGGCTGTGACTTTTTTTATCATGTGATAATTGCTTTTATCTGCATTTATCGTGTATTTATCGTGTATGACTTTGCGCCCGTGACCGATCTTATTTTGCACGTGCGGCCGGTTTAGGTTTATTTCGCGATTCACCAGCGAATTGTGTGAGCGTGACCGCGCGTATCTATTAATTACGTAATAGATGTAACACGTCGCAGGGGCCTGACTGATGCAGAGTGTTTGTACCCCGAAAACCTGAGTCCTCCGTGCGAGCTGAATGGTCGTCGTGAAGAGAAAAAGGAGGACTAACATTTATATATCAAAGTAATTGCTTATAAAACTTTCCCATCTGTAGGTATCTGCGACGCAGCGATGGCAGCAGAATCTCCCCGTCGTCCTAGCCGATGTACCGGGGGAGTCGTGGTTCGCCCGCAGGCTGTCACGTAAGCGTATTTTATACGACGTCCAGTCACGCTATATGAAATGCCCGCAGGATTGTTGTACGACAAGTACCTGGTACAAACGTCCTCACAAAATCAACAGGGAATGACTAAAACAGGAAAGTTTTGTTGCGCGGAGAATTTTCCAGAGGAAAAAAAAAGTCCATGCCCTGCTCTTTCCAGCGTCCCAAGATCGTACGCAGTAGGCAGCCTCTTTAAAAAGGACACTTGTTAGGGCAGTAACCAACATGTTGACCAGCCCTTTCAAGTTGCATCACAGATAATTGTCTACCTTTATAAACAAAGGAGAAGATTGCAAAACAAATGTGTTTAGCAAGCAAAAATATTATGCTGGCTATCATGCAACTGTAACAAGTTTGACCCTTGGTTTGCTGTGTTACAGGGGACGTTTTGGTAAATAAGCATTTTTCCCAGCCTTGTGCTTATTTATTTCATTCATGTGAGAGGATATTAAGTTACAACATAGAAAGCTAATGTGCCAATGAGTGCAGTTGTGGATTTCATTATGGTGCTAGCACAGAAGAATTTATGGCCAGCCAAAACACAGCATATAAGTAAGAGTTTCTTGCTTTTGTCATGCCTCCTCAATTACCACCCTTCACTCACAGAAGCACGGTGGACTTTCTCTGTGAGAGGATCCAGAAAACCAGTGGACTTGGCTTTGCCTGTCATAAGCTGTTGTGTAGCGGCATAATTTCTTTAGGGGTGATGTTATGCTGCTGAATTGTCATTGCAATATGGTACTGTATTCAAATGCTTACACCTTCTACCTACTGTCTGCCTATGTCCTTAGACCAACGTGGCTACAATCTAAACCCCTACACCTTCTACCTGCTTTGGCAACTCTTACGTGCATATAAGAGCTAATATATATGAGCAAACAAATCAGGATCTGTTTGGTCTGACCTGGAGCAAATAGAATAAAGTTGTTCCTATAACTCCGTGAGAAGGTTCTTGCAACCCAGGCTACTATGGGAGGGAAGAAATGCTAATATCACAGCACTGTGCATCAACATGCATTGCTGTCAGTGCTGTGCTAGTGAGAGCCCTGAAACTGAGTAGCTCCCCTCAATTTCAAGGCTTCTTATGTCAGCCCCTTGACAGGTGCTTCCCTTTCACTGTTTCTGACCCACTTAAACAGAGTATAATTAGTTACAAAGTAGGTTATAGTTGCAATTAGCATGCGGTTTTACTGCAGTACAATCAAATGACAGAGTGGACATCAGGGCTGAAAGATGCTACACACTTAAGCAGTTTGTGCATGTACAGTGGTTATCTCTGCATATTAGTTATGTTACAGTGCACGCAATAAGTAACATTGGGACTCTCGCTATATTCTATAGGTAAGTTTAATTATGTACTTACAGGGCACGTCTACGTGAGATGCTATATCGCCATAGCGTCACCCGGCACAAACTGTGACGCCGATGCTACTGCATGGTAGCAACAAGCCACTGCACAGTAGCTGCTAAAAATAACTGTGCGGCATCAGGACTGCACAGTAGCGCGAGTTACTGCACAGTCTGCTGCACATGTAAATGCTCCTACAGTGTGCTTTACTTATCTGCATGCCATATATGTGCATGTGAGGAGGTGTGGTGATTTGTTACACGTTATGTTGTGCCAACCTGAACAGCGGATACCTGAATAGGTATCCTCTTTTATATCAGAATTTTAACTTTTTTTAGGTAACATGGTACAAATTTCAGCCTTCTGCCATTGTTTTGAATTCCTAGGTTATATATAAAAATAATGGCAACATTTATTGTACAAAACATAAGAGGGACATGTGCAAGAGACAGGTTTGTGTTTGGCCTCAAACACAGATTTCAGTCCCCCCGTAGAAGCTAGTTAGAAATCTCTTGGGTTTTAAAAATAAGCATTTTGAAGTTATTAGCCTGCAGCACTCTGGCTGTTCCACATGACATAATTTCTTTCAAGAGAGATTTAGGTTACATTTACTGAACAAAACACATCTGCTTGCTTTATCCACAAGCAGTGTACCTTGGAAGGGTTCAATGTTCATTTTCATCTCTGAAATGAGCAATGAAGTCATTACCACTCTACTGTTATGATGGTTGCTGATGGACTATCACCTGAGAATTTCATACATTAATTATACTGTATTACACCTCTTTTTTTACAAATGGGCATGGAAAAATTATGACTTGGCCAGGACATCCAGTAGGTTAGTTGCAGAAAGAAGAGGAGGAAAAATACAGGAGTCCTATGGCCAACTTTTCTATCGAACCACTAAAATAAATTCTGATTAGCTTTGTAATCTTTAAATCCAGTTTTGTCAGTCTCGATTCAGAGTCTGTGGCATACAAGTGTATGCAGAAACTTATGTCTTCTGCCATACTACTGTCTTTGCTGGAGGAAGCCTCATTGTTTAAAAGATGTAATCTTTTCTTTGTGTGTGCATAATATTTGTACAGTTCTGTTTTAGGAGAAAAACTAGAAAGTGACTAAGTTTTTTGGTATGAAGAATCTGGATTTCCCACACAGTTCTACAAACTCTGTCAACGGTGATCCAATTTCTTTCTTGTGATTCATATGCCGAGTTTGAACAACACAGGTCTTATTTAATATGTAAAGAATGTCTGCCAAAAATAATCATAAATTTGGAATCTTCCAAAGCTTTTTGGTGGATGAGAGCTTGGAAAATTGCTAATTGTCTTTGTTTAGATTTACATCAGCAGTTGAACACAGTGTGTATTGCTACAGCAATCAGTTGCCATGCTTTATAGAAAATATACATTTCTTGCATATACACCAGCCTTATTTTGTTGCTCATTAGCTGCACAGCATACTTGGCTCACCTCTCTTGTAAAATAATCTTTAAAAAAAAAAAAGCCTTACATTTTGTTCCGGTACATTTAAACTATCTTGCAGCATACATCATCGCCTGCTTAACTGCAGCTGCTAATGAATTGCCAGGAGCAGTGAGTTTTACAGGCCTAAATGCACTGTACTGAAAATGCCTTCCTCTTGCTCTTAGCCAGTTTTATCTTGGAAGCTGACGGTAGATGGGTCCAGCAATTTGACTTCAACATGCTACATAGCACATGTAAGCCAGCAGGTAGTTCCTCTTGCCCAGGGAAAGAAATGTTCCAGACACTATTCTTTTTAAGGCCTTTTCCTCAGGGCTTGTTTTATTGTCCACAAAGTCACTGAAAAACAAAAAAGCAAATCAACTGGAAAAAAGCTGAGCAATATTTCCCAAAGGCTTGCCCCGCTTTAACTGTCAGGAGGGAAGAGGACTCCAGCTCTCCTTTGACTTAACTTTCTCTTCCTTTTATATTTTGTCAGTCTGCTGCCCTATTACCCCCTTGCAGACTGTGGTTTCGTTACGTTACGTGGTTGGGTGGTTTATTAAGGTAGTGAGTCCCAGACTTTTCAGTACTTTGCCTAAAATCCAGCATGTTTAATTATACTCTCCTACGTGTTAACTTGATATTCCTGTAACACTGTAAGGGAAGTATGGAGGTTTGCATGTCAGTCTTGGCACTGCAAACCAATTAATTTATTTATAAAATACATGCCGAAATTAAAGTTGCTTCTACCATATGGTGCAAATGTAAGTCTGTATCCTTATAAAAATAGAGATTCTTTTTAAGATTTTTTTTTTTCTGTTCTATTCAGCATTTAGCAGGCAATCTAAACTGAAACATAACATGCATCATTTCCTTGGTGGTGCATGCACTTGTGTTTATGTCCATGCGATGTATTCACATCCTATTTTAGACATTCCAGATAATTAACAACTCCTTTTTCTTGTCTTCCAGAGAACAGTCATATATGGAAAGTGTTGTTACATTTCTTCAAGATGTTGTACCGCAGGTAAATGTGTATCTTTCATAAAAGCCAAAAAAAACCTCTTTGCCAATTGGATAACCAATACAGAAAGGTTATTGAAGATAAATAGTGATATTTTTGGTCCAATCTATGCATAACTTTAAAGGGCCAAGGCTTTTTAAGAGTAATTTTCAATGCTTTATTTTAAGTGCACCATTTGAGACCCCTTATAGGGGGTCTTAGACAATTAACGGAGGACTGTCTTCTGAAGCTGTCTGCAAGTCAGGCCCCTTTGTGGGTTCTTCAGTTGGGCACCTAAAATCATTAGTTAAGTGAAAATCTTAATGCATTGAAGTCTGTTTGGGGAGTGGGGGAAGTACTAGGAAGATGATTTAGCTGTTCCGATACTTAAAGATGTATCAGTGAAGGAGATCTACTTGTGAGGCAGATGGAGAACACACTGGTAGGGTCCAGCCCTTCGGATACTGGAGCACTTACCCAGGTGCTATTTCTGGACCGTGCTTAGGATCCTATGTGTTGTTTCAATCTTGTTGTCCCCCCATCCTCTCTTCACTTGCTCTAGAACCTCCTGATTCTTTAGGGTTGGGGGAACCTGCTAATCTATTCCCCTACAGCCTCTAGCTTGCTGTGAGTGAGGGGAACCAGATGAGTTTGCCACTGCTTTCTCCTGCAGGCTGTAGTTCTTGAATTGTCCTTTGGGGAGAATAGCTTTGATGCTGGTCTTTGCTGTTCATAGCTTTCCTCAGCAACAATTGAAATTAGTGATTGTGATCACTGCCCTAGTGCCCACAGGCCTGTAAGTAGCAGGGGGAGACTAACCAGAATGGTAATTTCATGCTGCTAGTGTCTGGAAAAGCAGTGGGCAGTAGTAAAGACACTGCAGCTATTCATCTCTAGACTCAGGAAGGCAGCAATATGTTGGCTTATATCTGGAAGGTGAGTTCAACTCCAGAAACCATTTCTTTTTTTTTTTTTTTTTTAAATTGGCAACTCTCTCCCTCTCCCTGAGAGAAGTTTCCTGCTCATTACTGGTAATTTGTCAAATGCATTTTTTAAAGCCATGATGAAATGAAGCATAGTCAAATTTGCAGTTAAAGGGTGTGTATGTGTATGTGGTTTTTTTCCCCTAGAATCTTTTTCTGTAGTTAAAATGATGCAATCTGTGTCTAACTTTACAAACCAGTTTGCTTTGAAAACATGGAACATGCCTTGTTTTGAAAAGTAATACCACCACTAATTTTTTTCATTTATATTTTCAGTTCATATTATTGTCTATCTGGTATGCATAAAGTGATTATACAAGTTCTTTTCATTTAAAATCCAAAATGCTGCACAGTATTTTGCAATAATTCAGTTGGAAACTATGTTTTTTCCATTGTAACTCATGTTCTGACTACCACAGCCTCTCCTGAGAACTGTAAAACTTGTGCAGCCTAGAAGCACCAAAAAGCTCCATTTCAGAGTTTCTTTGTATCGCATCCGTTTAGGGGTATCTGCAGAATATATTTAACTGAAGTATGGATGTGCTTTGCTGGAGTTATACAGTATTCATTTCCGAACTTAAACATGTTGGGTATATTAATGTCATGATTATAATGAAAATTCCATAGTAAAGACCTCTTGTGTTTTGCACTGTTGCTTATAATGTTTTTAAGTGCATCAAAAAGGAATTTAAAAATGAGTATGCTCCACATAGAGATATGTTTTCACTGATAAAATCAAGGATTATTAAAACTTTTGTCTTAGTCTGTTTAGCACAAAGACAGGTACTGTTATTGTTCTGATTATAAGTCTTGTCGCCTTTTTTCCGTCCAAAAGAACCATCAGCGTTACATTTGACTTATGGGGCTGACCTGTAATGGGCCCACTACAGTCCTGACTTTTATATTTGCGGTCTGTCTGTGCATACAGTTAAGTGCAGTTTTTAGTATTTTGAGTGCATTTAACTCTTTAAGCCCTCCTAGATTTTTGATTCTCTTTTGGGATTTCATAAGCGCAACAGCAGTTCAAAGTCTTTTTTCTGTACTTATCAGCTAATATTCTGGCAAGACACTTTTTCCCCCCTCTAAAATCAAACCTGAAAATGTGGGCTGGGCCTAGATGCAGGGTGAACTTATAATCAGAACATGGTATATATTACTGAAAAAATCCAAAGCCAGTTAGCATATCTACACTGCTTCTGGAAAGCTGTGGACTTGCATGTCATTTTTTTTTCCATTAACGAGCTAGACTAACTGAATTATATTTTGTATTTTAAAATGAAGGATTTCATGGTGAGCATACTTAATTTTAAATGTATCTAAGAAAAGGTATATGCTGGAATACTGTTGTGTGTGTGTGTGTGTGTGTGAGTTTTTTTCGCCTTGCTGTTCCTGATGTAATTTATAGAGGAAGGAAAACAATTAAACTTTGTTTTCTTATCAGCTTTTCTGCTTTTGTTGTAGGCCTACAGCAGTACTCCACCAACAGAAGAAAAAGAAAAAATAGTCTGGGTCAGATTTGAAAATGCAGACATAAATGGTATGACTATTTTCTTCTCCAACTTATTTTTATTCTTGTATCTCTTAGGCTTATGCACAACAATCTGAGCCAGCAAAAGCATAAAATTGCAATATAGACAAAAGTTTGCGCATGAAGAATAGCTTTATAAAGAACAGGCACGTTCATGGCAGAGTTTGTCAGGCAACATCCTGAGTGTATCTGAAACATCTTTTGAAGATGAGCAAACTCTGGCTTTGAAGAAGTGAGGGAAGCAGATTCCAAAGGAAGTCTCTGATCCCTCCCATTATTCAAATTGGTTGAAATTAAAATGTTGAATTGGGTATAGCTAGTGGACTGGTTGATTCCTAGTTTAAATCACTTGATCTCTCCCACCAGCCTCATTCCCACACAGTGAACTGGTGCAGTGACATAATCCATATTCTGTGGTAGCCACTTAAGATGTTTTGCCTCACTCTTTCCCAGTAATCTCTTTTCAAATAAGACAGGTTATAGACAACATGATTGGTAAGGTCGGTTCAGTGTCAAATGAATAACGGTCAGATGAGTATTTGCTTGAGCGAATCAAAACATCTTGCACTCATATGGGTGTTAATAGTGCATGTCAATTTGTTTGTACTAGTCATGTAGTTGCAGGCAGCTGTCCAAATCCTCTGGAACCTTCTGGAGCACAATGGTTTGAAACTCCATCGAGGTTTGCTTCTTGACTGCATCTTTAGTCTGCTCTTTTTGTCCCAGTGGTCAGGACTTGCTCTTGTTCCAGATGAGACTCAATAGCATGGCCCAGGGCTGGGGTTGGGAATCTTTATGGCATGTAGGACAGGTTACATGATTTACATCCTTTGGAATGGCACAAAGGCTGCTGGGTCTAAAATTCACAGAAGATGGAGATGGTAAAAGGCCTATTGATCTGTGTGAGTCATTGCCTGCAGCTCTAGCCAGTGCATATTGTTCCCTGCTGTTTTTTGTTTTCCCTCACTGTCCATCTTAAGTATTCTAGCCTCTTCCCTTGAAGAGTCTGCTTTGCTGTCTAATAGACAATCTCTTGCATTTAGTCAGACCACTAGTCTAAACTTACCTTTGTCCAATTTAATCCTGTTAGTTTTATTTAACCTGCTTGCACCCCCACCCCCCCCATAATTTTTCATCTTTGCATGCTTTTAAAAAGTGATGATTTACACTCTAATGAAGAGAGGCCCAGGTAAAGTTATACACATTTGGTTATTTTGGCTTGCATTTAGCTTGTCTTCATATTTTCCTCAAGCACTATGATGTTTTTATGGGAATTGTCTTCCTCGTGGGGATGTTGTGAAGATTAATTAGGTGGTATTTCTAAGTAGTTTTGATTTGTAGAAGTGCTACATAAGTATATGTTTTTCTCCCCTATGAATTTCCTCTGTTCTAAAATGAGAACGTATTAAAGAAGACATCTTTGATCCCTCTATTTTCTTTGTGTAATGTATCTTCCACAAGGCACTAGTAATCTCTGTTAATAAATAATATCTCAGCAGAACACTGTAGACTCTGCAGATCTTATAAAGTTGGCTTCAGAGTGGTAGATATGAAATGTGAAGAGGCCTATTGCAAGGACTTCTTGTTACGTCTAGAAAATTAACTTTACCGTGTCATGTTAACCACAGAAGGTAGAACTAACAGAAATCCTTGGGGCAGCCAGTGAGAGCTGGCTTTGTGAGGTGGGATAGGAAATATCCCAGCATCTTTCCATCTGCACTGACATGTTGTATCCTCTCACTTGAAATTCTGTTTACTGAGCCTACTCCTTATGTCTAAGGGCTGTGTCCCACTATTTTTTTTTTTCAGTCGTAGGAATGTAAAGGCTGGAAACACTTTGGTTTTACCTTTAGTTGTAGTAATGGGAACATGGATTTAGAAAAAGGCATACAGTGTAACTGTGCTAAGACTGATTGGTTTTAACTAGATATCTTTGCTCCGATAATCAAACCCACTTTAGATACGTCAAGGAATATGGAGCTTCATGAAATACACAGTACTGGAAATGAACCCCCTTTGCTGCTAATGATTGGATACAGTGATGGAATGCAGATATGGAGCATACCTGTAAGTACACCGTAAACTTCACCTTCAGACATTAAGACTTACCCAGATACTGTTGTTAAACCATATCTAAATTTTTGGAATAGAATGTAGTTGTACTACTTTAACTATTTCCTACTCAGTATTAGAAAGATTCAGCATTCACCCATATTAAAAAGATTAATATTTGGTATGCCTCAAACTTAAATTCAGCTACTTCAAATCTGATTTCCCCCCTCCCCTTCCCCCCCCCAGATAATTGCTTTTAAAATACATTTCCAGAATCTGATCAGAGTAGAGTACAGTAACACTTCAGAGAAATCAGTATTACGAATATGGGGAAATAATCAAAAAGGTCCACAAGAAGGAGGCAATGGCAAAACCTTGTTTCTTTAGGGGAAAAAATGTGAAAAGCTTGTCCTTTTTTCTAGGAATGCAGGCCTAACAGTATTTTACAATCGCAGTGTTTGTCATGTGCATGATTTGCAATTTTAATTTTATTAAAGTCTATATGCGCATATGGGTTTGATTTTATTCTGTCAAATGTACCACGCAGTTTGTGTTCCAGAATAGTTACGAGCACATGGACTCAATTTGGGGAATTTTCCCCAAATTTCTTGAACTTTAGGAGGACGTTTAATACAGTATGTGATAAAATTCTTAACTCATAAAAACCAGTGTGTACAACACCTTGTACTTGAGAAAAAACCTAGTGAGGATGAAATTTCTCCTCCTCTGCATGTAACGCAAGGAGTTTCTATAAAAAGGTTCTTGTTTTACATTTATTCATTGGTATAGAAGAGGATAGGTTTATCAAGCCAAGCTACACTTAAGAAAACACGGTGGATTTTTTTTTCCTTTTGCTCTTTGTAAAGGCATATTGCATACCTTATTGAGACCTGTGTTTAAGACTAGCACTTTAGTATTACAAGAGGAGAAAACTGGAATATGTACCCTTTTTTCTCTGAGGAGGAAACAAAAATGAAAACCAAAAGCCAGCAATTTGATTAGACCCTAATACACTGTGTAAAACTTCATGTAGAGTTTGAGAACTGGTATTTCTACTTGCATTTCCTGAGGACTTACTGAGGATTTCTAGTATTCAAGATGATATTTTGGAGGTAGCAGAGGGAGTTTTCAATGCTGTTTTATTTTTGTTTTGAAAGGTTTGTTTGTTTTTTCATGTAATGTTGTAGCAAAATAAAGGGGTTTTTTTTACATTTCCTTTAGTCTCTTGAAATAATTGTCACTAAAAAAAATCCAAACAATGCATAATCAGTTTTGTATGCAGTTAACTTCTTAAACATGAAATATTTTTACATTTCTATACCAAAGTTAGCAGTTAGAAATCATTACGCCTATCTTCAAAGTGTACTACAGAAACCAAACATTAGGTGTCACTAAGATATCGAGCTAAGAAATAGAGTATTACAGCTGCAGCAGTAACTGAAATTCTAACAGAACTTCCAATAAAAAGTGGTTAGGATGCATAATAATTACTCAGATCGAGGTTAGTGACATTTCTTCAATTTGTCTGAACATGCTCAAATTTGATCTTTTCAAAATGGAAAAGGGTTTCCTTGAAGGTGGGCAGAAGTAGACACCTATTTTGCATAGTTTTGTAGATTTGTTATGACCAGTTGATATGGTTTGCCGGTCTGCAGCCACTTCTGGGCTGCGGTTTGCTGGGCCGCGGCATAAAATCTTTGGGAACCCCTGAGTTAGTTTGTCTCGATCAGAGTAGCTGGTTCTTGGGGGATGCAGCAAGGCATTACTTTCAGGCTGAGGTGAGAGTTCCTTGCATCCCTCTCAAATGACTGTCTGCGGTCATGTAAAGAAGTCTCCTTGGTGGAAGCCTTTTGTATCCTTGTTCTCGGGGGAGGTTTCCATGAGATGGGACCTTTTTTTTTTGTCTTTTTTGTCAGAGGAGTGGAATAAGAATGTCTTGGCAAACTCAATTTTCCTCCTTTTAGGGGAATGGGACTCTGCCTGAAGGTAACATAGTTATGTCACAGAGTACCATATTCACCACTTTGTCACCTCTGTCAGCAAAAGAAGCTCCACGCCAGTCCATCAGCATTCTCCCCAGCACCCTTGCCATGTCCTTGTGTTTCAGTACTAAATATCTTGCTTTTTTTTGCATTTGACAGCATATAAGAAAAATGGAATTGAAGTCCCAAATACCTGCTAGTATTGTCTATTTTTCCATGCCGATGCTTCTCACTAGCCCATAAACAACTGTCTGAATGCTGGAGAACGTTTGTGTCAAAGTTGATATGCTCACAGTGGCATTTTATGGAAGAGTTAAAGGGTTTTCTGAGGATTTGGTGCCACTCATTTAGGTCAGTCACTTTGAAGGGCATGGGGTATTGAACTAACACATGCGCTCAAACACCGTGAAGTGTTGTAACAAACCATGAAATCGAGGCTCTGAAATAAAGCAGAGATTCAGACAAGTGAATCTTTGGAGCAGATTCTTGATGAGATTGAGATGGTTATCTTTAGGTGGCATTTGATACGTGTGTCTTGACAACGTGAGTTGTCGTAGCTTGGATAGATGTCAGGAGATATGCAGCACTTAGGGTATCAGATGTCCATCAAGATTTGAGGCCACTCGAAAAGAGGGAAGTATTTTTGGAGAAAATGTAGAAAATGATTATTCATGTTTCTCATTCATTTGAAAGGAGGTGATACCATGTGGATACTTGAAACCATAGTTTGTCAGACCCAAGCCTTTCTTGACTGATTTCTTCCAAGCACATTTATAGCATTTTGGGATGTTTATAAATGCTTTATAAAGGAGGAGTCCTGGATGGCTTCTTTGGTTTCAGTTCTTGAGTTTGTACGATTACTAATTTTTAAAGCAGTGTACACAAGCAAAACTGGACCAGGGGAATTTAATTAATTCTGGTATTATATCTGCCCCCAACTGGCCCAGTGTCGGAGGTATCCCTGACTGCAATTAAGTTTGCACTGAAGGAGTGAGGAAAGACTGTCAGCTCTGTTCCACGGCACTTCTTTTTAAGTCTTCTTACATAGAGTTTGCAAGATCTAAGGCAGCGGCCCTACTACAGATGATGAGCAACATTGTGTGCATGTATATCCTAGTTTGACTTCCCAGTTTGCTTTTTGTTTGTCCTAACCTTAATTTTTGTTGGGTGTCAGGGTTTTATAACTAAGACCTCTAAAAAGTCTAGGCATAGTCAAATCTAACTTTCCCTTTTCTTAAGATTTTTGTTTTGGTTTTTAGGGGGTAGAAGAGAGCTTGCAATGACGTGTCTGATTGACCTTCTATATAAATATATGCATTTTACTTAGCAACAGCATGTGTGTGTGTGTGTGTGTGTGTGTGTGTGTGTGTGTGTGTGTGTGTTTTGGAACAAAATATGCTTATCTCTTTTTCTATATCATCATATTGAGTCTCTAGTTTATAATTGGGTGATGTTATCTCTGTTAAGAGAGGTCTCAGATTTTTAATATTTACAAGGGCTTTCAGTTTAAAAAAGCAACAGTCTCAGTGTTTGCGTGAAAAGCCACACATGCAGGCTGTCATCTGCGGCATTGTGCTTTCTTTCCTCATTCAATTGGACTCCTATTCAGCACTTAATAAAATAATGTGCCGCAGGCAGTCCAGTTTGTGTCTGAGTGATTATGAAGTGTTTATGACAGCTACTAAGCTGACACTCTCCATAATGGTGTTACATTGACTTCTAAACACCTTTGCAGTCTGCCTCCAGGAGTGCGTCTCTCTCTGCAGTCTGAGTGCTTTTACATTAACATCTCCTCGGAGTAAGATCTTTGACTAGGGAAGTGTTACTTGCAAATGGAAGATACCATTAGAGCCGCTTCAAAGGACTGAAATAATGTTTGGACTGCTGGATGCTGAAGTAACGGCTGGGGTTTTGAAGTGCGGTGTCTAAATCTGTGTTGCATAAGTGGAAGGTGTCTATCGAAACTACTTTTTTCTTTGATCTTTACTTTGAAAGAGGGGTGGAAAGGTTAAAAGTGTTCTTAAAATACGCCCCTAGAAGCGGGAAGAAACACTGGCGCATACAGAAGTCTGACTAGAAGGTCCTACTTAATTACTGTGTAGTGTGTTTTTGTGCCGGTTTGGGAATTTGTTTTTCCTTTGCTCACACTTTGTACACGGTGTTGGAACCAGAAAACACTTGGAATTGGTTTCTGCCTAATGTGGTTTCCCAGTGGCTGTTCTAGGTGTTCCTAGTCAAAGAAATGCATGTTGGCTGGTTTTGCGGCTGCTGATTTTTATTATTATTACTGTACGAAGGAACAGTAGACAATGACGACATCGATTTAGCCATTCATATTTCAGTTATAAGAGAGCTATTGGGCTTTAAGAAATCAGGAACTTGACTGACAAAGGAGACTGTATTGTAGCAGCACACGGTAATATATAATTAAACAAATTTATATGGTTGCAGCACAGTGCTGCTGTTTCCAACAGTCTGCAGTATTGTGTCTTATGATCGGTAACGGCCAATGGATGAAGACCGGTGAGGCGGAGGCATATCTGGACAACTTCCGAATGCCATTGTCGTCTCTGATTTCTCTCCGCATCATAAACTGACACATATATTAGTCTTGATAAATGCATAAAGAATTGCAACATAGCAAAACTAGCTACTGTATTCATGCAGGGGACAGTAGAGCTGTTCTTTCCCCCCTCGCTGTCTTCCAAAAGCCCTGCATGGTGGCTTTCTTAACCCTTTTGGAGTTTAGTCCGTTCTGGCAAAAGTACCTACATGTGAGGTGGAAAGTATGTTACAGATTATGCGCTTGCTTCTGTGCCTCTTCCGACCTCACGGGCTTGGGCCCTGTGCAGTCACCTCCTGCATGGAGACCTGTGTAAATGCTTGCAGTAGCCACTTAGAAAAATGTGTGAGAATTACCCAGTTATATCATCCTTCCAATATGTGTCCAGAGACTCTGGGGGAAAACTAACTTGTTTCATTGTGCTCGGAGGTTTGGGGGAGAGGCTAATTTTTTTAAATCTTATTTTCATATGGCAAATATTTTACATTCTTATTTGAGTGCTTTTTTCTGGTCTGATGTGCACAACCTGCACAGTCTCTTGTGCTGAAAACTCGTGTGATTTATAATATATCCAACACCTGTGGGGGAAGGGAGGAAAGAAAAACCCGACTCCTCCTTTCTGCAGCAGACCCTTTGGCAGACTGGAGGAGGAGCAGTAAGGTCTGAAGGGAGTTTCATGTAGCTCTACTTGGATAGAGCCTAAGACTGAATGCACAGCCTTGAAGGATAATTGTGCCCCTCCCGTGTCTGCTTCCCATATATATATGTTACTTGTCTGCTTTTGGGTAGCGATGGGAGAGGTGAAGAAGCACTGTCCCATACTACGGATGCATATTCAGTCTGCAGCCTGAGCATGTTAAGACTGCTCAAAACATGTTGCGCTTAAAATGGGAATGTTGACAGAACTGTAACTAAAGGCATTAGCAAGCTGCCATAGCTAGTGTGTTTTTGTTTTATTTGAGATCCTTGTATTTTTTCCATGGTGGCTACAATTTTAACATAATTAATTCATTCAATATAGCTGCCTTTTCATACTGGTCCTGGCAGTACCTAGGAGGGCCATCCCATTCTGTTCAGAGGAGCATGTAAGTGGGGGGGATTTAATTTTAAGAAAACAAATGGCCCAGTTTGTGTTACTTTGTAATAGTTTGGTAATTAAAAAAGCTGTTTTTTGGGGTTTTTTTTGCCATTTAATGGTGATAGTCTAATTTAACAAATGAAAAAGTGGAAGTTGACTTTTTTCCTAGCCATTTCACTTTCTCCTCTTTTTTGCTCTTGACCATTAATTTTCTTTCTAAGTTTAAAACCAAATGTAAATTAAATTCATACTGGTTCCACTCCCTAACTCGTAATACTAGTGGGTGCATCTACACATGCAATAAACTCTGGAGCAGTTTGAGCCGGAATAAACTGTTCCCAGGAACAGCATCTACATGTGTGTCCAGAACAGCAGCAATTTGAGCCAGGGCAGAGTAGGCCCCTGGCTGGCTGGGCTGATCAGGTGCAGTTTATGCCTGTGGTCAGCATCTACACGTGTTAATTATTTTGCTGTAAGATAGTACTGTCCCTGTCAGTAGTTTACTGTGCCCTAATACTGGGACGTATGTAGACGGTGACTTTAGTGCAGAGCTAAGTAGTCTACTCGGCAATAACGCACGCAGCTAGATGCACTCAGTTTGTTTTTTTTTCTTTAACCTGAGCTTTGTGGTATAGTTCATGGAGGCATGAACAACCCTGTAGCTACTTGCAGATGTTAAAAAACAAAACAAAAAAACCCTGCACTTTTACCAGAAGAAGCAGCACGTTACTTTGAGCCAGCTCCACAATGTCTATGAAGATTGGGAGCTTTGAAAATGTATATATTTTTTATTTTGATACAATATTATATCGTAGGTCAAAACCATAACTGGAATTAAAAAGTGGGTTCCTAATAACTCACCTAACATCTTCTCTCTGTGTTAGTGACAGTCAAGTTTCTGTGTCCTAACAATTTGCAATTTTATGTCTGCATTTTAGTTTAAGAATCCGATTTCTAATCTTCAGTTTTGGTGTCTGCGTACATTTTTGGCACATTTTTTTTTCACCATGTGAAAGCTATTTTCTATGGTCGGAAAATATTATTTTTTTCCATACAGCGTGAACAAATCTTTCTTTATTCTGTTTGTTACGGGTCCAAACTGGTATGTCCCAAACAACAAAATTCTGTCATAAAATTAAGCAGCGGTCATAAACTAAATTATGCTTTTAAAGTGGTAGCCCAGAATGTGCAAGGGGAGAAGAAACTGTTTCCTCCATTTTCCTGATCTCTTCTCACATGGGGGAGAAGGGATGAAGTCTTCATTTGGGCAGCTGACCTCAGGTTGGATAGAGCCTTTGCTTACTATCTTGCAGGCAGGTCTGCAGATTTAAGTCTCATCGACCTGTGGCTTGACCATTTGCACTGTGGAAGTTGCTAAGTTCCTTCACACCAGCTTGTAGCTGCTACTTTGGATTCACCCTTTTTGTAGAAAGAATACCTGAAGCTGCTTTGAAAGCTTCATTTTCGGCTCTTAAAATCTGTTTGGAAGCTTTCTTGGCGTTTGGAACAGGAAAAGGAAACTTCCAAGAACTTTGAATGCTGCCGCAGGGACTCGCTGTTTAGCTGGAGTAAATCCAAAATGGCAGCCACAAGCAACTTTCTCCATAGGTGCTTTTTGCTGAATTATAAGCTTTGTTTTCAGTTCCTAAAGTCTATTTATATTTTGTCTAAGTTCAGGAGACTAGGAAGCTCAAGGGACTGGTAATGGGGTGTGGAGCCTTTCACCTTTTTATAGTTGCCAGCTCACACCCACCTTAGGCTGGTAGTGACAAAATGGTTAGCTATTCAGTGACTAGATGGCTTATAATAAAGATGGTTGTTTGTCCTAGTCCAGTTACAACTGGAATAAATGACCCCTCCTGTTGGCAGCGTCAGTAGAGAGATAAGGACTCAACTGGCAAGAACACAAAGCTACGGTATCTCTTCTCCGGAGATGGCGCTTTCAGATCAGGAGCCGTGTTAGCTCAGCAGGGGTGATGATAAAGCTTTTTGCTTGTTCTGTGGATAAATTGGGAACATGAGTCTTTAGTTGGGTCAATTCAGGACCTTTCATGAATGTACATCACAAGTTAGAAAAGGTGCTGTTGGGCAGAACTTATCTATTTGAGTAATTTCATTCAAAGATTTAAACTAAAAAGACCTCGAGGAAGGTGTATACGCATGTACAAAGTCAACTTAAAATAAGGCAATTTAACTAAGTTGACTTCATGAAGTCGGCTCAAGTTAAGCCACATCAGAGCATACACACATACAGGTCCTTGACATGGTGGCAGCCACCTTGTGAGCTAAATCAACTTAAGTAATGTGACTCAAGATAATACACCTTGCACGTGTATTATCTTGTGCCACATTTAAGTTGACATTTAAGTATGTACACTCTGACAGTTAAGTCAGCTTAACTGTCAAAGTTAGTATGTGTGTATGCACCCAGAGATGTTTCTCCTCCAAGCCCACCTAAGGAGCAACCAGGATCTTTAGTACACTATAAGTCTTTCACTTTGTATTATTACGGCTTCTTTTTTTTGTAAAGCACTTCTGAAATGTTTGGATAAAAAAAATGCTCTATAGGAACTAAGGAGACTTCACTAGTGTTGTCATTGTAGCTGTTCCTTATTTTGCTGACATACATTGACTTTCTGTAGATTTCTAGAGAGCATTCATTTCAAATAACTTGATACAATTATAGTTTCATTATAAAATCTACAGAAGCATAGGAGAACACTTTACAGTCTGTCACTATTTTTTTTTCTAATCTCGCCAAATAAGTTGAGCAACACACAACGCGCTGCATAGTAAAGTATAGACATCCTAGTACGGTGACACTGCAGATGTAGGCGTGTAAGCTTCTTAAAAGTTTTCCTTATTTGAGTAAATTTTGTCTTAAGCCAGAAGAAAAAGATATGCTTTAGTGGTTTGAGAACAGGGTTGGGAGCCGGCAGTTTCTCTTTTTTTCTGACTGACTTGGTATCTCTAAGTATTTCATTTAATTTCTCTTCTACCTTAATTACCCCTATTTGTAAAATGGGGATAATATCTCCCGTGGGTGCTGGGAATTAATTATCTATCCATAAGTAATTTGGGCTGGGCTTTTCAAAGGTGCCATGGGGAGTTAGGTATCAAGCGACCAATAATTTTCAATTGGATTTGGATGCCTAATTGTGTTAGATTTCTTTGAAAGCTTTACCACATCTTAGTATCCCAGGCCAAATAAGTATGTTTTCCAGAACTAAGTATATTTTAGAGCAGAAACTTTGAGTATGTTTGGCTTTCTTACTGGTTTTGACTGTTAAAACTCTTACTTTATTTGAAGTAGCTTGGAGCTGGAGCTGATGTGTTGGCATGCTTAAAAAGTAGTGCGAGGTGATGGAATCGGGTTGTATTATTATATATGAATCACTTCTTCCGTACTTTTGTTCTGTTAGTTCTTTTTCCCCTTTTGTTTTCACTTGCAGCCATTGATGTGCACACACATGAAACACTTTTTTTCATGTTTTTTGGGGAGGGAAAAAACCTTAAATGCCAATGATAATAGTTTTGAAATCTTATGCCTTCCCATTTTGTTTCCCGTTTTTAGAGAACTGCTATGTTTCCACAAATAGGAAATCTGTTCCTGTCTACACACATGTCTGTCTCCCTCTTTTTTTTTTTTCTTCTCAACAAGCTTGTTGCCTAACCACACTCTCCATGTAAATACCTGCTACTTTCTCCTATGTTCATCTTTCCTCTTGGTTCAACCACTTGTTCACTTTTCTCACTGCTTCCCTGTCCCAAACCCATGTGCTGTTTTCAAGGAAGTCGACTAAATCTAGGAAGAAAGCGGACTTCATCCATTAGGCTTCTCAATATTATCCAGTTGTTTTGGTCGACACATGACTTGGTTTGCAAGTAGAAGGTGGGGACCACTTGTTGTTCTGTTGGAAAATGACTGCTATCAAATAAAAATTAGTGTTTCCATGTCTTTTTGTAAAGTGATCTTAAAATGTCATGTAGCACTGCTAATAAATTGCAAAGCAGAATCTTTGATGTGAATTATTTAATAAAATTAGAGTAGGGTAGACTAAGGGTCTGATCCTTGTCTTGTTCACATTTAGTTTTACATCTGTATGAATCGGGGAGTATTTCTAATCATTTGACTGGAGCTGTTCCCGATTCATATCAGCGTGAGAATGGAAGGGAGCACTTTGTCTCTGCAAAGACATTTAAAGATCAGTATTTCCCTAAATTTCCTTGCTGAGCCCTGCAGGTTGTTTCTGGTTTTATGAAGACATACAGTAGGAATTTGGAATAGGAGCGTTAAATGTATTGTGTTTACTTCTTAAGAAGTGTTCTGTACTAAGTCTGGTACTTGCACATGGCTTTCATAAAAGACAGATCCTTCAAGACGATAAGCTGGAATTTTGCATGAGTTACTCATAAGAATGGTAATAAATTGTAAGATGGATAGATAAGGATTTGCAGTAAGGGGGTGGGGTCTGAGATGCCATATTCGTGGTTTGTTCAAATAGTTGCATTTTTATTTTATCTAATTTGTGAACTAAGCTGGAGAAAGTAATTGTAGAGAAGGCATTTTAAAAGGTTATGTTTGGTTTGTAGTGTAATATTTACAAATTTTTAAAGGTCTTAATTTCATACTATACATAGTTTAAGATGTTTATTTGGCTTATTTTCCAAAATAATATGTCAAGATGTTTGTTAACTTTTTTAGCCTCACTGTGTATTTAAGTTCTTGGTTTGGGGCATTAGTTTCATGTTTGCCATTTTCCTGAAGTTTGACATTCCATATTTGATCCATTACCAATCAGTTATGAAAATATATTCTGACTGACCAGTTATAGGAAGTCTAGAAATTCTTCTTAACTACTTATGATTTTAATCTCTTCAGGGCTTCCATTAATGACAAATTTAATTAGTTTGACTCTGAAACATAGTTTTCATACCCATGGAATATATGGTGCACTTATTTTCAGATACTTTGACTTTAAAAGCCAGTATTTGTCTCTCTCAATCCTAGATAGTTTTCCATTTACTATGGCATACACACTGTAGAATAAACTGTTCTGGAATTTCTAGCGTTTTAGTTCAAAATCCATCAGTAGGCAAGTTGAAGACTTGCTTTTTTGTGCAGTACATGCTATTTATGGATGTTACATAGTGCTTTTATACCTTGTGTAGCCAGGCGGAAGACACTGACTTTCTAAAGGCAGAGGACTTCTGTTTAAAGTACTTGGTCGCTGTTTTTAAAGATTTGTAAATAGTCTTCTCTGTGACACTTTTGGGTCAACATTGGTAACAGAGAAAAGAATATCCTCTGCATTTTAGCTCACTCCCTGTATGTCTTGTATAAACTGAAATTGCTAAGTTTGCACTAGTTTAATCAGTATATTTGGAGTGTGTTGTTTTTTATGTTAACTGAATAAGATGAATTGGTGAAAGAGACTCATGCAGATGAGGCAGTCGAGTCAAAATGTCTTTCCCTCCTTGACGTTGGCTTATTTAAAAAAAAACAAAACACAAAAAACCCGGAAAAACAAGGAGTTCCAAAGTGACACTGGATTGAACCCTTGTCTAAAATGATCTCCTTTGAATTCCTTCCCTAAGGACCTGTTAATCTTAGATACACCTCAGTCACATTCAGGGAGGAAATTAAAGAATTACACCTGCTCCGGAAATTAGCAGCTAACCTTCAGATTGCTGCAGGGTTTTACCAACTCTTAATCGGGGCAACAGGAACATCCTGTTACGGTGTTATAGCACTGTACAAGACTCTGGAGGAGTCGCACCTGAGCCCACTTTGCTTTGGGGTTTGGGCTTTGTGGGAGGGGAGGGCAAAGTGAAGGAATTGGGGGTGGAGAGAGGTTTTTTTGCTTTGGCTTACTAAATGTAATCTTCCTTGCACCATTTGTGCAGATCAGCGGTGAAGCACAAGAGCTCTTTTCTGTCCGTCATGGTCCGGTTCGAGCTGCACGAATTCTGCCAGCCCCGCAAATCAGTAAGTACATCATTATGACACAATGTGATACCGACTGAATGGGAAGATGGGGAGGGAACCTTTCAAGCTGGGATGTGTAGACTTTAACACGGTTTCTGAAAAATGGCAACTAAATTGCCATTGCATTGTAGCTTGTTTACATGTATATGGAGCCATGACATGCAGTTCCCAAGATAACTGTTGGCTTTTTAAAGAGTTTATCAAAATACTTTTGTTCACTTTTAATGGGTACTAGAGGTACGCAGTAGTGTTTATCCAATGCAGGTCTGTCTAACTTTTATAAGCCCCAGGGCCACTCCCAGCAGGGGCCCCATGCTACACGGGTTGCACCAGGCTTGTGAGCACAGGGCTATGCGTAGTGTGGATGCTCTCCCCTGCTGTTCCCTGTGCCCGTGTGGGCGCCCACCCCTACACTGCTGCACCATGTAGGTGCACAAGTGTGGTGGTGATGATGATGATTTTTTTGCTCCTGCCTCCTCCCCAGGTGTCTCCCCCCTGCCTTCCACTGCAACGTGTGCCTTGTGGGCACTCCCCAGCCCTGCTGCATTGGGCTGCCCTCCTCCGCTGCTGCTCCATGCAGGTGTGATTGCTTTCCCCCACACTCTCCATACAGCCGAAATCCCCTCCTGTCACGTGGCCCAGACTCACCTTGGTCTGCCTGCCCTGTCCCTTGGGTAGGACAGGAAGCAGCAGCCAAAGGAGGGTGGGGAGCCTGGAGAGTCTGGCTGCTGTTGCAGTTGCAGCAGTGGGGCAGGTTGTGGCCAGGTGAGAGCTTGGAGGCTGCAAGTTACCTTCCCTTTTTCTAACAATTTTGGTTCTTTAACCCTCCACTGAATCTTGAAATGCATCTGTTTTGAACTCCCTGTTTTTGGGGTTTTTTACGTGAAATGTTCTCTAGTTTATTGGTCCTGGGTATGACTGTAAACTGCTTCTGACGGGAGGGTCTGGCAGCAACATAGTGGGGCTGCTCTGGGAGCAGGGTGGCTCCTATAAATTGCTACAACATTGCAACCTCCAGAGTAAGGTAAGCATAAGGCACCTCAAAACCCTAGCCCCCATTGTCTTATGGGGCCTCTTTGGCTGTAGAAACGCTAAAGGATGTCACCCTAAAAGAAACGCACCCTTGCAGAGACGTTCAGCAGTCAGGAGCAGCTCTGATGCGTTTCTCTCTGGCAGAAGCTACAACCATCGAGGCACTGAATGTCTAGGCTTGTCTGGCCTTTGGACTCTGTCTCCGGTGGTGTAAAGAGGAGATGGTAGGTCTTGGGCAGCCCTCCACTCCTCCATAGTCTTGCCTGGGCATACGCATCAAAGGTCTTGGTGTGATGGTCTCAGGACCCCGTACAAGTGGATTCATCAGGCCCTTAACTAGACGTCTTACCATGAGCTATAGGATTGACAGTTGCCTATTAGGTCTGTAGTTCATGATGAAAGAAAGTGAGAATATATATACTAAAATTGGATCACTCTAGAGACTCTTCTACTTTGACCCCGCTGTTGGGATGTGATTCTACATATTCTTCCTATTATAGGGGAGGGGCTTAATACTATTTTTAGACTTGTTGCTCTTTGGCGCCTGTAACACTTTGTCTCGCACAGACTGGTTCTTTAATGAAGATTAGTATTAAAGATTTTCTTCAATCTTAATTTAAAAAAAATAAATAAAGAGTGTTCTTTGTAAACTTCTGAGTGACTCACCTACTGTACGGTAATGTCTCTAGGCCATGTAGTAAAGACCATCACCTTTTATCTCTGAAAGCTCAATGCTCCCGTAACCAAGTCATATTGGGTCTTGATGTAAGCAAAAGGCTGGCCATGTCTATTCTCAGATCTGTTTTTAGTTGCTTTCCACACACTGTCCCTTTCTCTTGCCTAACGCAGTTTTCCAGTGGAGACGTCCTTGACAATACAGAGCTTAATGAAACATGATGCAGGTCTTTTCCCCATGTCGGTTTTTTTTTTTTTTTTTTTTTTTTTTAAACACTCCACACAACTTTTTAAGGTGTATCTTCCTGGCAAGATTGTAAGTGATACCACTTACTGCTCTAATGCTAACACATTCCTATTAATATACAAACTGTAGAATGATGTTACATTTTGAGTAGATTTCAAGGCATGTGATAAACTTCATCCATCATGCTGAAAAGGAGCAGATGGAATGCTGTGCAACGGTGGAGGGGAGGGAAAATTTGGGTCAAGGCCATTGCAGCTAACTCCCGCTCTTGGGGATAATTGCCTTTTGATTTTTGAAGGCCTAAATTAGGCAGACAGGGCTTTGTGTTTAAAAATCTCATGCCCAAGACCTTCAGTTTTTAAGAGCCAAAAGATGGTGAAATATTTTTTAGATCACAGTGGCTCTTGTGTTCATTGTGGCAATGATTTCACAACTGGATTCTAGATTAAGTATCTTGACCTTTACCCAATTATCTTTTTTTGGTTTTTTGGATTTGTTTTTTTCCCTTAGCAAGGTGATCACTACTACTAGGGTTAGAAATGCCAGGAAGAGCACACACCAACTGCAGAGACTTCCTCAGCCTGCCAAAGGGTTTTTAAACCTGAAAGCTTGCTAAAAAATTTTTTCCAACTATTTAAGTTGGTCTAAGAAAAGATATCATATTCACCCAAAGAACCTTGTCTCTTATGGTGAGATGCATTGGAGGGTTTACTCTCAATGTGAGGTCCTTCTTACCTTTCAAACTTTCAAATTCTTGGGATGACTAAAAGGTTTGTTTTCTTTGTCATCTTTTCAAGAGGTGGTGCTAGAAATCAGATCTAATTTAAATGAGGAAGCGACTTACAAAAATGGTGCTGTGTAAATACTAGAGATTACATTTTATCCAAGGGGGAGAATTTGCCTTCTCAAAAGCAAGTGGGTTTGTCAAAGATGGACTGTTTTTGGTTGTATTTTTTTTTTATTTTGCTTTTGGGAAAATGCTAAGTATTTTCTAAAACTTGTAATATTATTAACAGCCCACCCACACACTCTTAAAGTATCAGCTGTTGCAGCTTTTTCTGATACTAAAACACAAGTTTCCTTTCCATTCTGATCAGAAAAGTAAGCAGAAATAAGAGTTCTTTAGTTCTTTCTAGTTGGAGTGGCGCTAGCTTTTAATTTGTTCCTCTTTTTGCTTATTTTATGTAAACTTTTTTCAAACAAATTGACCTTTTCAGTGGTTGGGTTTCTATCATGTCCTGTAATGTACAAATAGCCACCTCCTCTCTTGCAGACTACTTTAAATGTGGTTTTATCAAGTCCTGACACCAGCTGTCTAGTTTACTCAGCTATATTGTTTCAGAAATTCTGAGTAACCCCCTGGAAGAGTTTGCTGCAAAATTTAAGCAACTATGCGTAAACAAGCAAATCCTTTAAAAAATTGGGACTGTTCAACCCAAACGCAAACAATTTCCAAGAAGTGGGCCAGTTCACATTTGCTTACAATCATCTCCAGTACTTTGTAAGTACTGTGCTCCCAGAAGAGATCCGGGACTTTTTATCTTGATATAGCAGCAAGAATGAGATGGATTTGCCACAACATCAGATGCTCTCTGTTGTCTTTAAAACTTAGGAACTTGCTGTAATTTAGGAAGTCTAGTCTTTGAACTTCCAAAATTAAGATGCTGACAGTTTGCCACTTAGCAGTGATATTTTTTTCTCTCTGTCTTTTAATTTTTTATGAGCACGGAGAGAGAGTCTCTTGATATTCTGGCTCTGTTTCAAATTGGGCAATATCTTGCTTACCCCAAACTGGAGAAGCCTGTTCTCTTCTATATCGCGGTGAGCAGCTATTCTAATTTAAAATGGCTGCCCTTTTCATTCACCAGTGATGAAGAAAGCAAACTCTTCACATAGCTAAATATTTTGAGGTTCTCTGGCTGACATGCATTACCTCTGCATGAATATGAAATTGTCACTTTATTGGGGAATATATCTTAAGAAAATTTCTTGAAATAAGAGCATGCTTGAGAACTACAGGGAATTGTTAACAAAGAAATGTTTGAGCAAATTAAGGGCTTAGTGGACACCGTTTGGGGACTTAGTTACTTTTGTGGGCAGTCTGGAATTAAGTGGTGAAGTTGTACCTGACTTAAGAGCCCCCGGCTTTACTGCATTAAGAGCTGTGCATCAAAACTCTTAAACTGCTTGACTTTGCATGGCTCTAAACAGGGGTGAGGTTTCAGTATATCCTACATTTATTTAATAATATAGCACATGCTATTTTTGTTAAATATCAGAAGCAACTTGCTGCTAGAATGTAATAGGATTTTTTTTCCCCCCGTAGCAGAGCCCCCGTCCCCCAAGGAGTACAGAAGAAAACAAATAGGCACCATTTTTTCTTTGTGGGAACAATATCTGCTTTGTAAATAGCTGACAGTTTATGGCTGTTTGACTTGATCTGTGTCATGAAATAGGGAGCTGTTAGATCTCTCTGTAAATAAAGGAGAGAAGTGTAAATGGAACTGAAGTGAAGTAGGAGTTTAAAATACCAACAAATTTGTTTCTGTTTTATTTTTCTTCCCGGATGGTAGAGAAGTGCTTTGTGTTGTTCAGACCGAGTAAGCTACACTGCTTATGAATTCCATCGGGCAGTTGTTCTTTCTCTCTAAACTGCTTATATTTAGCATTTAACAATGAGAGTTGCCACATCAGAAAACTATTCAAATTAGCTCATATTAAATTAAGTCGAACCTTTTAAAAACATGTTTTAGTCTCTTTTGACATGACTTGGTATAAAGTAAATCTTTGATTTAAAAGTTCATGAATGTATTATTGACCAATATCTGGAATCAGATAAAAGTAAAGCTGTAATAAGAGGCCTTAGATAACCAACACATGAGCTTTAATGATTCTGTACAAAATAAAAGGGATTTGTAAAAGAGAAGCTGATTACCATCAATAATGCTCAAACACTATTTTACTGTAAAGCTGTAAAAAAGGGAATTGTTGAGTATGGGGCTCTTGGTGGATGGATTTGGCACGTTCCTAGGAATAGATTTTAGCTGGGATAAGCAGCTCCATTCCCAGGTGTGAAAGGAAAAGATCATAGTTTTACCTCACTGACTTTTCAGAAACACAACTTAATAGTTTGTCCACTATTTTGTTAAAGTACTGTAACGCTTTGATATTGGATTCCCTGCTGCATCATGTTCTTCACAGCATAATAAAGTACTGTTTTAAAAGAATATTCTATGCAGGCTCCTTGCAAAGGAGACCTTATCAAATCTGATTTTACAAGTTACGTGGCAACATGTGCTCTTGTGCGTCTTTAAATTTTCTGTTTGAGGAGCAGAACAATCCCACAGCTTCAAATCAGTTTTGTTTTGGTAGCTTCACACTTCTGATGGGTATTTTAAGAAGTCACATACCATAGCTTTTCATATACAGCACATCCCTTTCCCTCCCAAAATTGGGGTGTAAATCTTTTTTAAAGCAGGGAAACTGTTGTCTTTGCTGGAAAAGAAGCAAGCCGGGACCTTGCTGGTCAAAGCCTGGTTTCTGAATCGGACTAGTAGCACAAAATAAAGACCCTGACTTGGAGTACATGGGAGCTTTTCTCCATTCTTATTGCATAAACATAGCAAAACAGAAGATAAAAATGAATATTGACAGGTTAGGGGGAAAATAGTTGTTGCCTATGTGTTTAAATCGTTTCTCTGCCCTTGGAATGTGTGTTAAGTTTTGAGTAAATGACACTTTCCGAAACAGAGACACTTGCTGTAAATTTACAGCACTAAGCATTTTAACCTTAAGGACAGAGACGGACCCGGGATCTCAGACTGTATTTAGTGGAAAGTCTGGGCAAAGTTGTCTTCTCTTGCTCTCAATGTGATGCAGCTCAAGCTTATTAAACCTGTTGCTCCCAGGAGCATATTTTCAGGGCAAGGATCAGCTTTTGCAAACTTCTGTCTCTGGCTTTCTTCAGTTTTATCTTTCAGACAGATGCATGATAAATAAACAAGCACAGACATCATTACAGGACATGGTGGGAGAGGTGGAAACCAGTGGACAGTACCATCAAACTTGAGATGGAAGTGAATTGGAAGTCAGTGTATGGTATATGATGAGCTGGAAGAGTTTTTAGAGCACGTGCTAGGCACTGCCCCAAAACAGAGGCAGATACAGGCCCAGTCTAATGCGGAAGATGATGATAGAAATTACAGCTAGCCCAGAATGAAAGGGAAGTGTTTGTAAATAGGATCTGAGATCAGAAAGATTGATTGCAGATACTCTAATACAGTAGGATTGGGTGTAGTATTTAAACATGCCCTGTCCTCTCTCCACCTGATTATAGTAGGCTTGGTGTCTATGTGGTCTTGCATTATCAAACAGTGAAGTTTAATATGAATATAAATTGTCCCAAATGAAATTAGCTTAACTTTTACTTTAGGTATTTTCTCTGTTCCCTTTCCTTCAACAACCCGGCAGCCAAAATGGGTAATACGCAGTGATTATATCTGAAGGAGTAGCCAACTGTTTTTTTTTTACTTGGAGAAAAAAATTCTTTACTTTTAAATCATGCAAGCTCTATTATTTATTTAATTAAACAATAAACCTCCCAAGTTTGTTTGTTTTTTTTTAAATAGGCCTAAGAAATAAATAGGAAACCGCTTCATCTCCTGTCCCAATTAAATCTGCTCAGTATTCAATAACATGCGTGGCTGTGAGATGGCATTTTGGGGGAGATTTGAAATTTTATTTTTATAACTAATTTTCAGGCTTAAGGGATGAGAGAGAGCTGATGGCTAATACTTGGAAGATGAGGACATCTCTTTTTGGATGCTGTCAGTCTTCAATATCAGATTCCTAAGCTTCGGCATTTTGCATGACTGCACACTGTATTGTCGACTGAGCCATCTGGTTGGCATAGTTTCTTAACCCACCCACCTCCTTGCTATGCTAATCCTGGTGTGCTGATTGAATATAGTGCTTATTCCATGTGTGTAATGGTACCTGACTTTGCAGTTCTGGGTTTCTCTTTGTCTCTCCAGATAAGAGACTATTTGAAAACAAATTGGTCTGACTTCACGAGTAAGAGGGGAAACTGTAAGTGGTCGGTATAAAGCTGTGGTGACCAGCCTTTTTGGCCCATGGGCTGTATGAGTAGTACCAGGTTGGTCTGGAGGGTGGATCCCATCCATGGGCCCATCCCATCTGCACCCACGTGGAAACGGCCAGGCTGGGCCCAATCCAGCTGTGTAGAGCTAGGGGGCCAATGCAGGTGTGTTGGAATGGGGCCCAGTCCAGCCTTGAAAACTTGGTGGCAGGGCAGACCGCTCCCCCATTGCTAAATTTCCAGACTTGGGGGAGCTCTGCAGGCTGCGGGTTGAGCACCCCGGTGTATAGCATGTCAGCACTAGGACTGCGCCAGTTTAAATTGAGCTGTGCGTCTCGGTGAAATGGAAACAACAGGTGGTAACACGGTTGTAGCTAGAGTTAGAGAGAGAGAATTGGAAACAGAAATCCAGGAGCGTTCGCTTCCCCACCTCACCCCACCCCACCCCTTCATTTGCTGCAACTAAAGTTTGTGGCTTTGTGAAGTTGCTCTGTATGAGACTTTTCCCTCCGCATAATGGCTCTATTTAGCACATTAGCCTGATTATTCATGCTCTTGATGCAGCATAGATTAATGGTCTTTTGATTCAGTCTTCCAAAATTTACTCTTGCCTTAATCACTTCCCTCCTCTGTACTTTTTAAACCAGTCTTCAAAAATCTTTGTTTTGGATTCTGGGGAGTTAAAATGCTGTGATTGGAGCTTTCCCACTTCCAGGAAGGATGATTTTCCTCTCCTGTCCCTTTTAAGCCCGTGCTGACTTTGAATCTGGTTCAGAATTGCTGGTGGGATAGAGCTTTGAAGCTGCTGGAGCAAAGAATCTACAAATCACCTTTCTCTTCTCCAAAGCAAAGCTAGTTGGTGGAAATACTGGTTTCCATACCTCTCTCTAGTGATGCAGCAGTCATGAATTTCTGTGTTAGGTCTTCCGACTTAAAACTGTATGCTTTGTAGTTAGTTTATATTTAATTCTATTTTATTTTATTTATTTTTATCTCAAGCCTGCTGGATGTTTTTATGGACATTTAAAAAAAATAAATGCCTTTTTAATTCTGCTGTAGTAATCTTGTGTTCTCAAAGTCATCAACAAAATAGATGCACAGAGCAAAATTGGTTTAGTTTTCATAAATATGATTATTCCTTTGGTTTCTTCACTTTTTTTGAGGCACATCTGGTTGTGTGCACATGCCTATAGAAATACGGAAAGTTGTTAGTTTAACTAGTTTGTTTTTGTTTTTTGTAGCAGAATCAAAATATTCTTGATCTATAAAACATGCTAGTAGTCAAGTGCTTTAGTTTTTCCTTTTATCCATCCCCGTTTGTCATAATGAAAATGATGCATTTTATTGGCCAAAATATCTATTTAAACCTTGTACAGTTTTGTTAATACGCTAAGTTTTTCACATAAGGTGTAGATCACAGACATTACAGCTTCTCGGTTGGAGACTTCCAAAGCCTAAGCCTGGAATAGCACCGTGTGTGGTAGTTTAGGACTAAGATGTGTGTACTGGCTGGGTTGCGTGTTGAAGCTGGCATCAGCCTTTGGCTGTACCGCCTATTCCCAGTCCTGATTATTATGGAAACACATTCATCAAATCATTTTTTTTTTTTTTTTTTTTTTTTTTTTTTTGCCACTTTCTCCATCACGCCATTTGCAAAAACAAAGACATAAAATAGCAAACAGTACGGAGTGACTTTTCTGCTTGGCCAGGGTGCCAGTTGAGTAGAAATAGCAAACAAAAATACAAAGTCTTGAGCTCCTTGTTAAGTTTTAAGGAACTGTTTTGTAAGGAAACCTTTATAGAACTAGGTCAGGAAAGTGAAGTAAGTTTACAGTTTAAAATGAGGTGGGCCACAGACTATCCTTGCACGTGGATACAACGTATCAGACAAGAGCTCAGATTTTATTGCGGATTTAACACGGTTCTGTTTTAACTTGCCTCTCTTCTGGTATTAAAAAGAATTGTGAACCTCAAAAGCTGACTTAGCTTGATCTGCAAGGGTGCTTAAAGGAACTATAATTTAAGGTTGCTTTCTAAAGGAAGGCAGATGTGAATATTGTATATATTCACCCACTTGGGTGGCTTAGTGGTTTTAAGTCTCTAACGGCAAAAATAATTGCCTAGCATGTATGGTAGAAGAACGTATCCCACAAGCTGAACAAGCAGTGGCAGTTTCTAGCTGGAGTTCCTGGAGTTCAGTGGCTTCTGCAGGTGTCCTAAGTGGTACATGGTTGATTATGGTAGAATGAGGGTCCATATATGTGGATTGGAGAAATTACAGAACAGCATTTACATGCAGAACCTTTTATAGACCATATATGGCTTTTTATAGACAGAAAAACATTGCTTAACTATTTTATGACATCAGCTTTTAAACTATATTAATATTTGAAAGTGGGTTGACCCATCATTCTTCTGCCATTCCACTTCTGACCACATCATATTGATGCTTTTGGTCAGCAGACCTCCAGCTTTAGCTGAACCTGGTTTAACAAAGCAAAAAAAAAAAAAATCCTTTTTAGCAACATTTCCTTAAATAACATATGATATGTTTCCTCTTATAAGCAATATGGAGTTATGACTAATACATCTTTCTTTCAAAGTTATTTTCTGGGGGGAAAGGGGGCAGTTTGACAGAAACAGTTGTTTCTAACAAGAATAATGCGTTGCATCGCACAGGCTCTCTATTTAAAGAACTTGGTCTGTCTCTGATCAGGAATCTTTAGTGCTGACTATGCTTTCAGAATTAGTCTTTTCTTACCCTCAATACTTGATTCCCCATTTGGACCTGGCTATAACTTTGGCCTTTTCATCTTGCTCATTGACTCCTTGGATTTCCCCCACCCCCACATCTCGTTCAAATATCTGCATCCTTCCAAGGTGCTCCTCAGACTCTCCTGGGATCCAGAACCACTTACAAGAATCAAGAGTCTTATAACTGTCTTCTTCCCTTTCCTGGCTATCTCAGAAATATAAATGTTTTACAGCAATATTAAGACTATTTCAGTGGAAGTAAACAGATATTAGTCTTTTTACAAGAAGAAAAAGTTATTCATGGGAATTGCTAAAATATATGGATTATGTGTCTGGCTCGTAATTCAGCAAGTCAGGTGGGGATATTGCAGCTAAGAAATTCTGAAAAGTCTACAGAAATCCTGGACAGTATTGAAGTGTTTGTAAGGTCTGCAATCACTTCTGTTAAATCTTTACTTGCCATAAATCCAGTCATGCTTGAGGATGTAAAGATGACAATAGCTGACCAGGAAGATCGATAAGAGGTGGATGAAAAAATGTAATTTGTGGAGCGCAAAGTTAACTTCAGCAGTAAGCTAGGCCCTTAATAAAATCGGAGGAGCTGGACCAATATCCTCACTGAGGGAGGCAAAGGCATGTCATCCACTTGCACTTTGCAGTAAACTGGGACCGTTTCACTGAAATCTGTATCCTCAGTGGGAATGATCAACAGAGCACACAGATCTAAGCCTTGACTTCCAGATCTAGGACAGAAATTAGGAAACGGATTTAACTTAAATCAGTGACGTCTGATACTACGTCCATCCAGGTTTATCTTAAACTGGTTTTGGCCAGTTTGCAAGTGGTTTGTGTGCACTGAATGTCTGTGGTTACAGATTTGAACTGGTTTCCGATCACTTGTACTGGTTCATGTGTACTTTCTGTCCCTAGCCCCAATGTTTTGATTGCACAGCTTCCAAGATTAGAAGGGAATGTAGGCTACTTAGAGGTGTCACTCACAGGATATTCTGTTTGTACACAAGGCTTTTACAGTTGCTTGCAGAATTGCTGATGCTCACACAACTGCTACCAGCACTTCGCAGATAAAGCTTTTAAGGTCAAGTCATTACTGTACAGCTCTTCCAATAGGCATCATATTTTGCATCAATCCTTGTAATACAGCAGATGCAGATACTTGTTAGAGAACAAGACTTGGAACGTAATTTCCCTTACAGAACTAGTTTGTAGTAAAATTGCTAATTTTTTTGAACTGTTATGTTTCCCAATTATTTTTTTTTTAGGTGAAAGAACTAAGGAAGACAAGTTGAACAAGACATTAAATATGTAACTTGATAGTCCAGGGAGGTACATCTTACATATTTCTGTATCTGTTAAATGATTAAAATCATGGTAGCAAAATACCTGCTTCAGATCTGTATCTCAGTGCAGCAGCTCCCCCAATCTTACCACCACCTTCTTCTTCTTCTTCTTCTTAATAATAATAATAATAATAATAATATTATTTAATTAAAAATTTTTTTTTGGCCTGAGCAGGTTTAGTCAAAAATACCTTAACTGCTTTTGTTAGAAAATTATTAATTTTATTCAAATCTAAACATTTTGCAAGATTATACTAGTCTTGGGAAAGGTTTTGAGGTTCTGGATGACATTTCTGGTTCAAAGTGATGAACAAGCCAGTTGACCTCACAGTAGGTAATACCACAGCACATGGTAGGGCAAGACCCAGGTTGTAACCTCTCCAGATTGAATCGGGCAGGTCAGGGATGTGAACCTGGGTTTTCTACAACCCAGGTAAGTATCCTTGCTACTGGGCTGTTCGCTTCTTGGGGTGAGGAGGGCTTCAAATGGTCTTGGGTATTGACTGATACAGACTAAGGAAATTTACTGAAGTTTTCAGATTTTTGCAGCACAAGAAAATTACCTTCCCTGCTATAGTCATACTCCTGTTACGTTCCTTGATACTGGAGCTGAGTTGTGTGATTGCGTTTTTCGCCTTGGTTTAGTTTAAAGTTACAGTATCACACCATTTCTTCAGCAAGCATGTTAGTGCCCATCATATCTGTGGTCTAGGATAAAGACAAATAATAATCCGAGTAATCCATTCCCTCCGCCTCCTCGACTCATCCTCTAGATCTCCTTAACTAAACATCCTTTACTGGAAGTTGGATCCTGAAAGACTGGGAGCCTTTTCATAGTAGAAGGAACAGGAAGCATATGTTTGTAGATTTTTTGGTTAAGTATTATCTTGTTCCACTTTAAGAAATGCAAATACTTGTCAAAATCAAATCTTAAATGCCTTGAAATGAGTTTCTTGTCATAAACATTAAAGTGTATTACTTAAAGGAAAGTAGACTGGGAAGTTAAAATAAGAAATTAGATCTTGTAGGCAAGCTGGCAGAAGCACGTTGCAATTTAACCAAATTTAAAAAAGGCTTACTAGTGTGGGTTTTATGAGATGGAGGTTCTGGTTCATCACCAAACCTTTATTTTGCTAACTAAATATGCCATAACACATAAAGGAGTTTGAAGTGCAGAAAATGCCTTGGAAATTTTTACCATATGTTTTGGTTCTATTCCCATGTCATTAGTCTGAAATAATCAGTGCAAGTTGTGTTGTATTCCAAAATGTAACATAACTTTTACCTCAGGACTCTCTTGTGGCTGGACAGGGACCTGTATCTCAATAGCTCTGAGAAGGTCTAATTTCAACTTCTGTTCTAGGCCAAGAAAGCAATTTTAAATTTGGATTAAAATGAAGCCTCGTGTTTGGTTCCATTGAGAAGATCTGCATGCTGCCTGTTGCTGAAAGACGTTTAAACGAATTAGGCGCTTGAGCGCTTTTTCTCTCTCTCGCTCGCTCTTTTTTTTTATTTTATTTTTATTCAGAGTTTTAACTTTCTGCAACCTGTAGACTTAGCCAGTAGGTCACCCCTGACACATGCTGTTTATGAATTTCAAGGCATCCTTAGCTAGGGATATGTGGAAAATGTCTCTCTCTACTTTTTTTTTAATTTTTATTTTTTATTGTAACTTGCTTGACTTGGAAGATGATCATGCCTAATTCTGAGCACATCAATTGTGTCGGCGAGTTGAACGCATGTACTGTGTGTAAAAAGAATCATCGTCATCATCATCCGTATTGCCACTATGAAACACTTGCTCAGACTTTGGACATTTTTCTTTTGCTGAAATTGATAATTTTCCTTCTGGCACCTCCGAGTTAGTGAACAAAGTTGAGTCTGCAGAAGAGGAGGAGTTGTGGAGAGTGGGACTATACAGTCTTGTCAGTGTAGAGGCAGCTCAGTGCTCTATCCAAAAATGTATTTGTTGGTCAAATATAAGTCTCCTAGTTGGACCCAATTTCGAGGGAATATCATGTTTCTGTATATAGAATATGTGTTGCTTTTAACTTCTTGGATGTAGAAGGATACTATTTTTTTTTTTTTTCTTCCCTTTTTTGGTTCTGGGTGTAGTGTTATTTGTGATTTTTGACTCTGGGCATGAAGCCATCAGCTTTTTGGAAACTCCAGCTCAGAGTGAACGCAGCAGCACCTCTCCTCAGCAACATGGTTGGTCAGCTGCTTTTTGTGATGACTACTATTTATTTTTTGTATTGGAGTAGTACCTAAAGAGCCCCAGTCCTGGTTGAGACCCCATCATGTGAGCTGCTCTGCAAATGCGGAACAAAATGATATTGTTCTCCCCCCCTTCCCCCCTGCCAAAGGATTTACAGTCTAAGCACATCAGACCTCCTCTGTACTGGTTCCCTAGAAGAAATTTGTTATTATTAAGATGCTCGCAGATCTTTGCCAAGTCCTGTGATGAGGACTACAGGCAGCTGCTCTACTCTCAAACACGATAAAGCTGTCAACAAGTTGGGTAAATCTAGTGCGTTCATGAGACAGCGCATTCTCAGGAACCGGCTGAAGTTAAAGAAGGAACTTCCCCATTAATAAAACAAAAGCAAAAACCCTCAGACATCAGTATTTTCCACTCCAACTGCAAAGTACATAATGTATGTGTTTACTGAAGACGGTATTCTCCACCCGCCCAATCCATACACCACCGCATACATTTAAAAAGATACAAGATCAAAATCAAACTTTTTTTTTTTCCCAGTTGTACCGGGAAAGGCAAAAAGTGAGAACTCTGGCCAATTAATACCAGTCACACTGAATACTATTGAAAGCAGAGCTTAAATGGAACAGACTTTTAATAAAAGAGAAAATGAAGAAACAAGAGGGAGTCACAGTTTTTATACTGATTTATTGATATTCATTTGCCAGCACTCATGCAGAGAATGGACTTTTCATTCAAAGTACGCACTACGGCTAAATACAACAGCATTTTGTATTGCATAGTGCATTTCTTACAGAAGGTAAACTAAAACGCTTTGTAGATGAAAAAATTATATAATAACATGACTTTTGGCAAGCACCGTCATTACTGTGAACCCAGCAAAAATAGAAAGTTGCTTAATTTCTGGAGGTGTTGGATTCAACTCCCATGAAAGTTAGTAGGTTCTTAGCTAATTGGGTTATATCTTTTCTAATGCTCTGCATTAAGATGTTTGCATGGAAAGGTACAACTTCCAGCTCAAACTTTATCAGGAGTACTATACAGAAGCAGGAACAAGTGAGCAGCATTGGCATGTGGGATAAGTTTTTAGCCTCAGGGAATTGCTTTGTATGGAAGTTGTTTTCATCTAGCTAGAAGGCAATTTTAGCACATTTTCAAATATACAAACCGATAGTAGACTTTTTTTTATCATTTAGTTAAATGGAGTTGCAGAAAAGGTGGTGCCTTTTTGGCAGAAAAAGCAGTTTTCATTACTTTAATTGTGTGATTTATCAGGATTTTCAGCTTTTTATAAATGCTATAGTGTTATATGACAGAATTAAAAGGATTTAGAATAAAAGGAGTTTAAGAAAAGGACTTTGCAACAGGATTTCAGTACTTTTTATATTTGATGGATTTAGCTAGCTGTCTTTCATTTCAATCATTCTGCTGCATTTTGTTAAACACGGCGATTGGAGCAGGTGTGTACAACGTCAGTGCATCTCACATGCGAATAAACACAATTTTACATCTAAAAAATTAATCTGCTATAACTTCAAGGATTAAATTCTTCCTCTCCCCCACCCTCAAACTACGAGGGGGTGCTGACTCCATTTGGCATTACAACAACACATGTTGCGGTCTGCAGTTTCATGGCTAGGACTGCTATTAACCTGATTTTATGCACTGCAAAGTCCTTCCACTAATGACTTTTCTCGAATATTAATATTTACATTTAAAAACTTATAGTTGAAGTAGATAATGGAATTTTAAAAAAATGTGAGCGTGATTCTGCAGTTGGAAGTTTAAGAGCTTTGTACAATTATGTAGAAATGCATATATTGGTGCATATATTGATTGGTGCTCCTGTTTGGTTCCCTGTAAATATTTTCCCCATTAATTCATCTTCCTTTTGTGTACTATGCTATCCTTTCTCTCTCTCATATTGCTGTTAAACTTAGGACTGGACCCTTTAATACAAACTTGTGGAGTCATGTTTCTTGTATAGCTTAAATACATGAGATGAAATGCTAGCTCTGAAGTCAGTGGCAGAACTCCCACTGGCTTGGTTGCAGTAAGGGTTTCACTCTTAATGCAATGTCTGTTGAGGTTGACTAGGTAAACAGGAACAAATGGAGTTCATCTGTTACCAATATTGGTGGTGGTGGTGGTGGGGGGAATGAAATGGGTTGCCAGCCTTGTTTTAAAAAAAACACAAAACCTTCATGTTTCATTTATCAATTTACAGATCAGTACTTATAGTACCATACAGGTGTGACCCATAAAAGACCTTAGAAGGAGCAAAATAAAAGGGAAAACCGTTTTGGCTGCTTTACGTTACTTGTAAGGCTATTGTTGATAGTGAAATTATTGATGTGAACAATTTAGCATTACAAATATCCAAATGTGTAGGAGGGAAGACTTCAGCCTTGTATAGATGAGATTGCTGAACAGTTTTTATGTAACAAATTAATAGTATGTACCCATACTATTAATTATTAACAGGCGCTATTAAGTGAAAAAGTATATTGTTAATTGTTGTACCTTTCTGATTTAATTCATTTAGAAGTACAACTTCAAAACTTAATTCACAGTTAATTGTGAACAGAATATGTTACCAATACGTGATAAGTCATTGTGCTGATCAAAAAGGTTGAAAGATTTGCATTTCACAAAGATAGTTTTCTTTTAAATTATCTCAGAGAGGTGACTCGGTTTTGTGCGTGTGTTTGTTTTTAAATTCAGTAAATATACGTCCGAGAAGTGAACAAAAGAGTAACAGGGTAGGGAGATTTTATGTATTTATTTATTTTACTTTATTCCTACTTAGATGCTGGGCACAACTTAAAAAAATTCTTAAGTGCCATTTTCAAAAGTGACTGAGGCTTGCCAGTACATTCACACCTTGACCAAGATGTGACTGCAGCTTGCACAGATGTACCTGAGCCAGCTTTACATTAATTCAGGGACTGACAGCTCTGAGCTTGTATCGGAGTGAATCTCGGAAAAGGCTGCACAACCTGCCTGAGAAGCTGGATAAATATTCAGGTGGCCAGTCTGTGCTGCTGTCACTACACTGATACCAGTGCCCTAGCTAGTTACTTTAGAGCTAGCTTGTGCATGCCTACATGAGCTGCTGCCACGCTTTTTACTGCAAAGCACACATCCCTGAAGACTTATTCGAAGTGAGTCCCACTGATGATTCCCAGCCCCAAAGTGCCTACATCACTTGAAAATGGGACTTGGCTGCTGAGTAACTCGTGAAAATCGTGCCCAGTTGAATCTTGTATCTGTTTCGGGGTGTGATGCAGCCTCGTTTTAGGCATACACTAGCACTGTAGCTTATTGAACAAAGGAGTGGGGGGACTACTCTTACGCTGTGTGACCTTTAATGGAGTGAATTGAAAAAGGTGAGTGCCTTTCAGAGGTGGGGCCATTGCTGTCTTGGAAGAGCTGTCCAGAGCACTGAAATGTGAGCGAGTGTTGCTTGATGTTACTTTATAAGTCAAGATCCCATAATCCTGTCTGAGATGAATAAGGAATAATTCCAGTGTCCTGGCCAAATGTCCTTATTCATTTACGCCCGTCACCAGTCTCCAAGCACTGTTGTTCCAGAGGATGGCTCGCTGATTTGTGCCCCTGTTGCTGAGCTTGTACTGGCTACTGGGGCAGGGGGTGGAAAACCAATGTGTTGTCACATTCTTGTCCTTTTCATTAAGAAAGCCTTTAGGGATACCCAGTCATGAAGCAAGCTTTAAAAATGCTAATTGCCCTTGCTTTAGAAGAAAGGGTAATTTTATTCTGGCTTCAGATTTTGTTAATGATTTGTGCTTTTTAAAAAGTAGACTGCAATTTGACTAATCTTAAAACTAAGATGTAATTACATCTTTTCCGTTTGCGCAGCTGGTACATCATTGAAGTGAGTTGTGAGCTGGTAAGCACAGCATGATGAAAATAAAAATCTGATAAACTCTCAGTAAAAAGTATTTAATCTTCTGCTTTTCTGTCTAATCAGGTACTCAAAAATGTGATAACTTTTCTGAGAAGAGACCCCTTCTTGGTATGTGTAAAAGCATTGGATCTTCTGGGTAAGAACTTCTCATTCTATATATTTTTTATCTTTTTAGTATGCGAATAGGCATCACAGTAGCAAAGCTGAGGGCTTCCCCTCCACGCTCAACTTTCCTTTGTACCCAGACGTTTATGATATCAAACTGTTAAATGTTTTCTCTCGAGATTTCAATCTACCAGCACACTTTTTTAAGACAGTTTTTGGTAGGTTTTTTTTTTTTTTTTTTTTAAACTTGCGGATGAAGGCCAGTGATACAAAACTAATATAAAATAGATGAGGAGGTATTTTGAAATCATGTGGGATTATTTTCTCTCTGCGTAATCTCATTTTCATGATTCACCCTTTTTGATGGTAATAATGGATGAAGTTATTACAGAGAAGTAGTCAAAACAGGTCGCTGTGCCTCAAATAATTGAGAGATGTTTGCAAGCCATGGGTGATTTATTCTGTGCATGCATCGTGATGGATTGCTGTTTTAATTTAATCGGTGGCCATGTATTAGCAAAATGAACAGTTTGTGCCACAAATGCTGCTGCTTTGTTCACTTAGAAAAATGAGTTGGCAGCTTTGCTTCATGCTCTGGAGATAGTAATGTAGTATCTTATGAAGGACCTGATCTTAAGACCCGATTCCTTTTCTGATTCTTGATTGGGAAGGACGAGGGAGTTGACACTGAACTGGAAGGCAGTCCAGGAACTATGACATCAAGAAAGTCATGCTTGCATGTGAATATGTTCACGTACATGCTCACATTGAATAACTTTTTCCACAAAATGAAGACTCACAACTGGAATCCTCCGTGACAACCAGAAAGTTTTAATATGCCGTTCCTGTTATAGCTTCTTTAGTACACCAACCTATTTTGCACATGCTTTGCTATTCTCTAAAACTCCTGCTGCTTGGCTTCAGCCCTGGCCTGGAGCATGGAGCACACGGTGGCTCCCAGCCCTGGCCTGGGGCTGCAGATGTGGCAGTGGTGGCAGTTCTGACCTGGCCAGGTAGCAAGGGCAGCAGCTCCAGCCCTGGCACAGCCCCGTACTTGAGTCTGATGTGAAAGGGGGGAAAAAAAGTGTCATTTTGAATGTGGAGGGGTAGAACCTCTTCTTGGATTCAAGTAAATATGATGCTATGAAATGCATTTTTTTTGCTTTAGAAGCATCATTTGGAGGGTCTTGTTAACACAACGAGATTCTTCTGATATCTTGGGTTATTGTTAGATAAGCTGACTCAGTGCTTTGGGAAAACACCTGTTTCTTCAGGGCGGTCCTCTGCACAGAGATTCAGCAGCTAAGCTGCTGGAGCCAATTTTCATAGGTTTAATGACTAATTCCACAGAACACCTATTTTAATTAAGAATGTATACACTCTGGGCTTAATGAAGGTTAACAAGCAACTCCAAAGCCATTCCTAGGAGCATTGCTTGGTATTCATTATTAGTATGGTAACACAGGCTATTGATGCTACCTGTCTCAAATTTGAGAACCTGACCGGAAAAATTGTACACTTAAGCTTCCTCCTTTTCATATGTTTACCCACTGGGAAACGTGGTTTTTTTTTTTGTTGTTTTTTTTTTTATAAACAAGATGCACGTAATCTTATGGAAAACGTTTTTTGCTTAGACCACTATGTATTCCTGGATTGTAAATGTTGCATTGTATTTGTTTAGCTGGTAGGATCTTTCTTCTTAATCCCAATAACTGATTTGTGTTGGAAAATAATTATGCTTTGATGGAACTCACTTTTTCGTGTGTGTGTGTGTGTGTGTGTGTGTGTGTGTGTGTGTTCTGAAACGGGCATCGGGGATATGAACAAAACAGGAATTTAAAGCAAGTGATAGCTTTGCTGTCATTAATTCAGTAATTATGAATTGCTTCACAGATTACTTTGCCATCCAATTCCGTTTCAAATATAACGCTTGTTCGTCATCTAAAAATCAACAAAATACTTTCCTAGTCAACCTTTTAAATATCTGCAAATGGAAAGTGACCTTTTAAATCAGGCTTTCTTACATATGATTAAAAACCTGATTTTAAAAAAGTACTGGTTTTTGTTTTTGCAATGAACATCCATCAGAGAATTGTTGTGATGTGGCTTGAAATTTTAATTTTCTATAATTAAAAAAAATACTTTTGTTGTGGCTAGGACCTGTTGCAATCTATCTTCAGTAACCTGCAGAATAAGGGCTCTTGAGGATTTTGCATTGTCACCACAGTAGTTCTGAACAAGTCGTGGTTTTGCAAGACTTTATTGTTTGTAGTAAAGAATCTAAGGATTATGCATTTTTTTTTTCTTGACTTTATTTAAGTGGAGCTTTTGTTTACATCAAGGTCCCTGTAAAATCATTGTTAAAAACACATACGCCAAAAAAAATCAGTGTAGATTATCAAGATACTGTCTGATGGAAGCCCTACAAATCAAAGTTTCATTGTTATGACTTGAATTCTGTTGTTAACTTGTGGTTTTATGCTTAGCAGCACCTGCATTATATCTTCCTTTTTAATGCATTTCTGCCTTTGAACAGATGGTAAATCTAGTTTAATGAGGTGTATGAAAGAAAATCTTACATTTATATAGCATCTTTTCTTCTGGAGGATATTCTCTTTACAGTCATCCTCTCGCCTACTGCTGAGATTAGGTTAGCTCTGGCATGAAATGCAGCAGCTGTCTCGTAGCCCACATATTACCAGTAAACTGTTTAGGACAGGAAATACGACCATTATTGTAGTCATTGAAATAACAGGTAGAATGAATAATAATACTTAGCACTGGCACAACATTTTCCTTCTATACATCTCAACGCACTTTACAGAGAACTACTAAAGAGTATACCCTCTTTAACAGAGAAATAACCTGAATGTCTGCAAGACTCGATGACTTTCCTAAAGGAAGGGAGTCAAAGATAGAACCAAGACTAGAATCCAGGTTCCTAGCCCTTAATACGTTGCACAGTACATTGGATTGCACTTTCTCTGAATGAGAATGAATAAGCTGAACAAACTTGGATATTATGAAAATAGGGCTAATGTCTGGTGAGGATAGGAACCTGGTTGAATGTCTCATTCATAAGCAGCACCATGCCTCCAACACTGTTAGGGCATAGAGTCATTATCACTTACTTGAAGAGAGGGAGTGTCATCTTCTAAATTGCTCACGCCATCTCCAACAGCCTTCTTTCGGGAAGTCTCCCATTCTTGTATTAACTCTGGTTACGTTGTAAGGTCTGAGTGGAGCACAGCCTCAGCCAGTTTGTCCATAGGACTCGCAGAAATTATTTATAGCCTTGACCAGCCTCTGGTTTCTCCTAGCTGTTCTTTTTAAACCTCTGCTTCTCGCCTGCTTCCATGGTCCCTCAGTGGCTGTCCTTGCTTCTTTCCCGGCTCAGACTTGACTATCTCGAGTCCTTCAAAATGGAGGTTTTTGTAAATCTGTGCTGTTTTCAGCAGAGGAGAAAAGCACATCTTTGTTTAGAAGAGGTGACTGTCTGGCGTGGTAGTTTTCAGCATGCATTGGGATGACTGTTTCATGCAACATCTTACACTAATTTTGGATCCCTGCTGTACCTAAATATTAGTGTCTTAGTTCAGGCTTCTCTTTTGCTCTGAAGTAATTTGACAGCACTCGGCATGCGTTTCTCATTCTTGTAGAAAAAAAAAAAGTCTTGAATCTATTAACTTTGTGGGTGTAAGGCAAAGAGCGAGTACATTTTACATTTGACTCACGATGGAATCTCAGCATGCACGACAGTTTGGGGAGGGGTTCATGTAAGCAGTTGGATGCTTTTCTGGGATTTTTTTGAGCATGGGCAAACAGATCTTTTAAACTATTAGAACTCCATGCAGACATTCCTGCATGGTGGAAATCTAATGTACAAAAGTGGTATCAAATCAGGATTTCTGGAGCTTGTGCTGATGAGTTTAAAGTGCTGCTGAGTCACTTGAAAGTTCCAGTATATAGCCAAGCTGTATTTAAAGTTTTATTTCATAGAAAGATGCTAGAGTGAAACTCAACCAAGTCTAATAGAAATGAGTTCAGACATAAATCCACACCTGCATTGTCATTTTATAGCACTCTCTTATTTAAGACTGTCAGTGAGAGATTGACACGTTCATGTTTAGGAGTTGGGATTTCCTGCTTCTAACCTCTACTCTGCATTAGTGGTTAGTCTAAGGAAATTCTTCTGTACTCCTTTTGCTATAAAGTGCATATAATACAATGGGGGGATTGTGATAGAATTGTATTTTTATAATGGTTTGATGTAGGACATTCTTGTTTCTGGCATCCAGAGAATTTTTGGAGTTAAAATGAGTCGTTCACTTTTCAAACTAATTGCTATTAATAATAATAATAATAAAGATGCTTTAAATATTTTCACTGCCCCTCTGCCTCATGTATTCTAATTCTTCAGAGGTCTAGAGTGAAGCAATTCATTGTATCATGATTTTACCTGATAAAATAAACACCTGGGATGCTCTATAACTTCAGGATTTGTCTCCTTGATAAAGAAAGTGATGTGGATGTAGCAATAGTTCATTCCTGTAAAGCAGTGTCACACATTGACTCCATAGATTTATTTTTTGGCTCGTCATATCCTCATTGTCCTTTCTATAGTCTTTCTGATAGCAGACGTGTATGCAAGGAGTTTTCCGCTGATATCTCCTAATACGTGATTGCACTGTTTTCTACTAATCTAGGTTTGTCTTTTTTTTTAAATATTACTATTTTTCCTTGTGGACTTAATTGCTCAAGTGAATTATTTCTCAGTACTAACAAAACATGGAGCATTAAATGCACCTTTATTCTCATGTGATCTGCCAGATAGTCAAGGCAGCCCTTATCTTTAATGATATCTTCACATTTTAATTGAGGAAGCTCTACAGGATTGCTAAGATCCTAAACAGGAATGTACAGGCAAATTTCCTTTAAGGTTTTAAACATAGCATTAATGGAAGTCATGTGGTTAAAAGCCTGCTCTTATAATTTTACCCCAGAGTATCTAAGATTTCTAAAACTCTCCACTAAAATAAGAGAGAGAGATCTGTTGCTGGTTGGAGTATGCAGAGTCTGTTTTCTTAGCTATTCCAAATGGTCTGGACAGTTACTCAGCTCATAATTGTGGGAATGTTAACTTTTACATCTCATTTTAAGAGGGAAGCTCTGGGACAATATTTGGATCAAGCATCATTCCTGTATTTGGGATTTGACACACAACTTTGTGTGGAGTAAATGTGGCAGTATGTACCTCTTCCCAGCCCTGCTTTATTCCTTTCCCCAACCATATGCGGTTCAATATAAACTCGCTGTGTTCCTGGACTCCACTGACAAGAAATTCATGGAGATTTATTACAAACTAATGGGTCTCATCTTTACTTCAGTCCAGATTGGTGACTAGCTTGAAACTGGTAATTCTCAGAAGTCCTTTAATAACATGTGTAATGAAGAGGCTAAAAGTGCAGCCACAGTCTGTAGGGAGAAGAGTAAGTTTTAACTTTATTACCTAAATAAATAAATATTTATATATATATATATATA
>NW_005841850.1:1479480-1495220 GCF_000455745.1 Alligator sinensis | reverse complement strand
ATATATATATATATATAAATAAATATAAAATCTCTATCTATATAAATATTTTTTTTTTTTTGTAAACTAGGCTTGGCAACAATTGCTGCAGACTAGAAGCCTAACCCCCAGCTGAATTGATTGAGGGTTAAAAAGAATCTCCTCTGACCGCAAGGGGCAAGGTTTTGGCTCCAGTCGGCTAACTGGAAAGCTGGGACCATACAAGTGTGTACAGTGGAAAGGCTTTTGCAAATCTCAGGGTTGTCCAAGCCATGTAACAAAACAAAACCGAGAGAGAGAAAGAGAGAGAAGATCCAGGATCTAGCTCCATTTCTTTGAAATAGGCCAGCCAAGATTTGTGGCCATTCAAAGTACAGAATCCAGCAGATGATGTTTTAGATGAATAGATCCCTCTGCTCTTATAGAAAAGTGGTAATTTGTTTATATCCCCAAAGGAAGCTCATGTTACATTGGGCAAAACATCAGGAACGGGTTGAGAGGCCTGGTGGGGGGAGGCCGTGCGGGGCGGGGCGGAGCGGAGGGTGGCTTGTGCCCAATAGACAAAATACATCTTTTTGTAATGAGCCTCTTTGAACTGAAGTGATGAATTTATTTTTGTACTGAGCTGTAATGGAGAATTATGTTGCTGCTTTGAAATATCTTTTTGGCACGCAGCTTTAGGTGACATCAACTTTACTGTTGGAAATAAGTTCTTTACAAACGTCTTAGGTAGTGCTAGCTCTAGGGTTTCTCCAAATAATTATTTCATGAATACACTTTCTAAACTCCCTCTTTTTCTTACAACGGGGGGTTTCAACCTAGTTTTCTGTAAACCCATTTTTATTTTGTGAAAGTCAGTGTTTCCATTTAGAACTAAGTTCATAAAATGACTGAGAGGGCTTGCACAGTTTCACTGTATAATCATTTCAAAATAACAGTTTTTTCAACCACCAAAAAGGATGCAGTCTTGACACACAAATGGGAAACAGATTGTGTATTTTGGCTGATACTGCTATGCTGGTTTAGATGTTGGTTCAGTCAACTTCAGTCTTAGATTACAAGATTTGCAAATTAAAGGAAAACCAAAAAGGAAAGAACATCTGCGTAAATTCTGTCTTAGTGAGCATGCCTGTCCAAGATTCCAGTGTTTTACTTGTAGGAGGGACAATACTTTACACCAAGAAAAAAAGTATTGATGACTCCTGGAACATCTTAAAATAGAGATTTTAAGTGGTGAATGATCTAGATTAGAAATTGTGTAGACAAAAAAGTCAGCGCAGAGTTTGACTGATGGAAAGACCAACTGAATCTTGCCAGTTGTGTTAACTGATGGTATATGCTTAGGTGCACTAAAAGGATTTTTGCCATCATAGGTGGGAGTGCTGATATGCGTGGTTTGGTAACCTGCCATAAAAACAAAACCGATTAAACTGTGGCTCTCCAAAATGTGTGTGTAAATACATTGAGTTATTAAAACACATCAAACTTTTTTTTTCTGAAATTGCACAACTATTTAATTTTGAGCTAACTTCCAGTGGTAAAACGCAACCAAGTTATAAATTCAAGAGAAATTGAACAGCACAGTGGAATAAACGTCTTTTAGAAATAAATGAACAAATTTAATTGTGTTTGCTTTTTTTTTTTTTAATGTGTCTACAGGGAAACAAAGCACAGCTGTAAGGATTGGTGAATAGTGTGATTCACCATCGAAAATCCCTGTGCATTAAACAAATCAAAGCTAAACGCCATAGAAGTCTGCATTTCACCTAGAGTAAAGCAAGAAGATGGCACTACTCAAAGAAGTGGCCATGCCGTAAAAATGCATGCAGGCGGTTGTTCTTTCGATTAATCAGATGCCAGGCACATGAATAACAAATGCTTTAAACTGGAACATTGCAGCAAGTATGTCTTGCCTATCAAGAGCTGACTCAAGTGTTTCTTCCCAAGTGACAAGCTCTACAACCCTCTGCATTGCCAAGCCTTCCTTCTTCCCCGTTTTTGTTGTTTTGTTCTTTGTTTAATTGTTAATTATTTCACCGTAACCTAGAGCAGTACTTCTTGTAATGATATACTTACATACCTGCCTTGATGAAGGATTAAGTCAATATGCTTGTGTTTTCCTGTCTGAGAGTAGACCTCAGTTGTTTGCTGTAGCAATTTATCTCCAAGAAAATGTTGGTGGAAACCCTGTAAATGGTTTACCCTGAAGAATTAAAAGTTCTAAAAATTACTTATGACAGCACCTCAACACCTGACTGCACTCGCCTTTCGTGTGTTTCTGGCTCTTCACAGATATGTAAAAGTCCCTGCTTTGAACAGTTCATTGTCCAAATAACCATGTGGAGACACATGATGCACAAGATAGAGATATGAGACAGTTGGTTAGAAAAATCAGCTGTACAAAATTTCACAAAGTGAGTATTTGAATATTCATAGATTTTGTTTTTTAAGGCCAGAAAAGACTTTTGTTATGATCATCTGCTCTGACCTTTTGTAAACCAGAGAACGGTACCACGTTGCCCAATAATTTCTACTTCCAGTCCATAACTTCTCTTTGAACTTCAGCATGGATTTTAGGAATACATCCAGGTTTAATTTAAAGACTTCAAGCAATGGAGAATCTAGAGTGATTTGAAGAATGAGACGGAGGTCACTTAAGTGCATGAGAAGCAAGAGGCAGTTCCAAGTGTGGGAGATGGCAAGAAATAAAGGGGCAAGTTTGGAAGTTGTGGGAGGAGTAGATGGATGGAGCACTTGGAAATACATAACTTGGCTAATTACATTTTTCTTTTTCAACAGATTGGCTTATAGCACTATACAATTAGTGCAAGCAGGCTTTGGAAAACATAGCTTAGTACTATAGTTACCATGGATTAAAACCTACTAATGTTAATATGGATTTAATTCAATGTGTTAATGTTTAGCCAAAAAATAGCTTTACCAGAAAAGTATAAAAATAATACTATTAAAACTGATCTATAATGCAATCTTGCATTAATTTTAATTTTTTTTAAGATTTTTTTTTTTTTTTTTTTTTTTTTTTAAATCCAGCATCTATTTTACAAACCATCTCTTTCCTTCTGGTTAATGTGAGAATCCAGTGTCCAGTTCTCAGAATCTGTGGTTTGTAACTTTTTAAAATGTAGCTGGCTGTGAAATGATTTAGAAGTGACAAACAGCATAGCTTTCTTGAAGGATCACCCAGGAGAAGGAAATTAAGATGAATGAAGTTCTTGTTCCCAGTTCTCCCACAGCTCTGAGCAGCCCTCCCCAAAATATTTTAACTGGAACGGCATTGCAAAAACAGTGGTTATGTCTCTGAGCCACCAGGTTATGCCAAGGATTGAATCGGAGGGTGGGATGTGTGAAAGGGTGTATGCTGTCACAATCAAGGAGATAAAATACAGCATGTTTTTTCAAATTACCCATTAAATAAAATGTGGATTGGACAGATGGTTATAATTTTCAATTTTATTGGACACCGCCAAGTAGATTTCATAAAGTCTGTAAAATAATAAGTCCTTTGTTTGCATGAGACTCCGTATGATTCACAAAATCCCGTCGATTCGTTTCTCCACCCTTCATTTTCTCAGCCTGCAGGATGGTCAGAAAAGGTTTTAATTTCTTTAAAGCCACCACATCTGAATGCAACACTCTAAAGACTACCGAGTTGTATACAACAGGGATTGCATCTCAACAGGCCAGCTGGCCCCTCTTGTTTCCCCAAGCCGGGATCACACATACCTAAACCATTCTTGACAGATACTTGTCCAGTCTGCTTCAACAAACCTCCAGGGATCGAGATCCCACAATGTCTTGAGGTAACGCCATTCCCGTTCTTGACTCATCCTTACAGTTTTTCATGATATCTAACATAAATCTCACTTTTTGCAATGGAGAGGGAAATAATACGCTGCTTCATTTTGAACGCTGTAATGAGTCTCGGAAGACCAAAGCAAAATTCAGCCAAATCTGCATGTTGCAGTCACTTCACAAAGTCCCGTGTTTAGGTATGCGGAGCAGAGCTGTCTGGGGAACAGCGGTTCTACTTTCTGACAATGTTTGAGGTTTCAAAATTTGTTTGAGTCACAGAAAATATGTTGAAGACAGGCAAACCTCTTGAATGATTTTTTTTTTGCAAAATGAAATTGTTTTGGCTTAGGCTTCTCACCCTGAGTCATCTTTTCTCCCTTCCTCTGGTCAGCTGTCTCCAGAAAGCCTTGGCCTGCCAAACCCTTCCCCATAAAATGTCACTGAAGCCATTGCATCTCACGCTGACTCTGAATATATGGCATATTTTGGTGAAACTTCGGTTCAGATGTTCTGACCAGTTTTAAGGATGAGAAACATCTGACTGTTTTTTTTCTCGTGCATTAGAATTGTGTTAAGAGTAAAAGGTCCAAGCACGAGATGCTGGAGGCATTGTTATCTTGTGATCAGAGAACGGGACGGGGAGCCAGGAACTCCACTGTTCAAATCTTGGCTCTGCTACAAATTCTTGTCTGTAGCAGGTCTAAGTATCTTACTTCTCTTTGCTGCTACTTGGACACGGACCAGCTGGACGTTTCTGGAGAATGGTGCGTCTCCTTTCATGAGCAGAGCACACTATTTCCATAATGTTTCCAGAGCTGGAGGACCTTTAGGAGCCAGCTCAAGATCTTGTAGATGGCACGGCAATAGCTATGCATCTCTCTCAATGTCATTGTTCGCTGTTTTGTTTTTTCTTTTCTCCCCTTAGATGTGATAGGCTTCGTTCTCATAAAGTCTGAAATACTCAAGGGCTTATTACAAGTAGGACGAATATCCCTGGTCATATTATTACCACCCCGTTAGCCTTTGAGGGAACGCATGTGAAGGGATTGATTTTTTTATTTTTTTTTTTAATTTAATTTTATTATTTTTGATACCATGAAAATCTGCAAAGCAAAATGTGTACTCCCATCATCTGTTTTGCAAGATCTCTTCTAATCCTAGCAGATGAAACAATGTTGTCATCACTAGTTATTGTAGGAAATGCATGTTAGTCTTAACAGCTCTTATGGCAGCATTTTATGAGGCAGAGAGAGAGAAAAAACGTAATCTAAAAGTCCTATTGCCTATATGCACAAAAGGTAGGAACCCTTTCTTGTTTTTAAAAGGTAAGTTTAAGGCTTGTTTCCCTTTTAATTGGTTTTGCTTTGTATAATTATTCATTATTATTTCTTGCAAAAGACATGATAAAATACCAGAAAAAAATATACCTTCAGTTCTACAAAATCTCTTGTAAACCAATGCACCATCATTTAGTTGCATTAACTAATTGCAACTTATTGCTTGGTTGCTATTGCCTGCAAATATTGTGAATATTTGCTATTGTCTCTAAATATTGAGATAGGAATCTGGGGCTCTCCTGCCATGTTAAAATCAAAGCTGCAGGTTGGGTGAAGCTGAGGTGTTATTAAAAAAACTTGGGATTAAAATGCACTGATGACCCTATGTCAGATTTGGAAAGGATGCAAGCAAGAGCTATTTACTGACCAGATTTCACCTCTTAAAAACTCTGGGGATTTCTGAGCTGCTAAAACTTTGCTTTATAAAACTATAAATAAAATAAACCATAATAAAGGGGGCGAGGGAAGTTTATTTTCTTTTCTTCTCTCCCCCCTTGGGTTGGTTCTAGGGTGGCAGGAAGGCCTGGCTAGCTGTTTTCCAACCTGATCATAATTTCGTATCATTTGTAGTTATTGGCTGCTGCCATATGTATTATGATAAGGAGGAAAATAGTCTTCAGTGAAATGCAGAGCCAGATAAAACCAGCTGCAGCGCATACCTTACTTGAGTAACTTGTCAGAAGAAGCACTACAGGGAAAAGATAATACAGAGTGCCATTACAGGCAAAGCTGCTCGTTCTAGGACCACTTTAAATTCCGCTTTAAATTATTAAATACTGTAAATGCTATAAAGTTAATTAGAAGAGGAACAAACGCTACAGAGATAAATGTGTTTTCAATATTGTTCTCGGGGAGGGTACAGTAGAAACCAGTGAACGAGAGGAAATTTATTTCTGGCAGCACTCTAGACATGGAGCTGTGGTTGAACTTTTTACCCTAATTACGTCCCCACTAATGCCTGCAGCGGTCTGGAATCAAAGCGGCCCTTCAGGCCCTGGAAAGTCTCTGATGTGGCGAGCGTTTGTTGTGTGATGAGGGTTGCTTAAGAAAAAACAGAATATTGTGACAGGATTTTTCAAAATTTCTCAGTTACCACCCACCTCACTTGTTGCCTACAAAAATAGAGTAATTGTTTGCATCTGTGTGTTTTTTGTCTGTCCTAGAAATAACTGTTATAAATCAATGTGACAGACCCCAAGAACCTTTTCAGGATTGTGTTTTCTCCCCTTCCTATGCGCTTCGGAGTTATTTCTGCCCACTGTGCTATCCCGACACGACTAGTGTAAAGCGCATAACTGCGCTTAAAAACCCAAGGCAAATGTTTGTTCTTTTGACTGCTAACACCGGTACAAGTTATTTTCTTAGAATAGCTCAGGAAAGGTCAATTGAAAATGTTCTATCTAAAATGAAGGCTGTCACTTCATACCCTTAATCTATCTTGTAATTAGCTAGCCAAACAAATTTGCTACAGTAGTATCACAGTAGCATTACGCAGATGCAGCTGTCTGAGCAATATCTGTCACAAGCTCAACAGTTGCTGAGGTTCATTTCTCTACGAACTGGTGTTTTATTTTCTAAGGCAATCTTTTTGGAGTCCTGGCTTTCAAAATTATATAGAAATGTACTGAGAAAAATTGTAATGGCTGTAGCTGTGCACAAGCAGTCTTGTGGGGCATAGGTTTTTTCTCTTTAGCAAAAGCAAAGGATCATTAAAAAAGTGGGGATTTTAGAACGCTAAAATGCTGCACCTCTAGCAAAATTTTTCCACGATAACACTTTTTAGTCTTGACATAATAGTTGGAATATTAGGATTGTTGTTGACTTCTTTGAATCAATCTCTTCAACGTTTAAAAGTTAAATGTGTACATATAATTTGGTATATAACGTATCAGGCTCTTGTGCACCGATGTGTAAAAGAGATTTAAAACTGTATTCTTCTCTGTTTCAAGGTACTCTGAGCAATTTTAATGTCCCAAAATGTGTTGCTTGGACTTTTTATACAGATAATGGCAAGGTGATATATGAATATACTACATAAAAGATATATAAATCTTGTATTTGTGTAGCATTACAAACTCCTTTAAAACTTATTTATTAAGGTTGCTGAGTCAACCATCCAGAAGTTAAGATGTACCAGAAGTGTGCTTTCCTGTCGAATCTTAATACAGTCCTCTTCCATGTGTGTATTATGGTCTAGTCTTTAATGATCGTTCCCTATTTTTTCCCAGCAAGACCCCTGATTTTGTTCAGAGCCCAGGACGCACAGTGCTCAACTAATGAACAGCTTTTCAATATTTTGTCTTCTCATTGTTTAATACATCCTCCATGCCTTATTTCCTGTATGTTGCTCAAACCCTGCTCTGAAGACGGGGTATTAATCTTCCCCTAGGCTTTGCTACTGTGCTTATCTCATAGTGCTTCACAAATATTAATACATTTGTTTTCACAGTACCCATATGAGAAAAGTGGTGAGAGGAAGGAGAGAGATTAAAAGCAAATGTTTTCACAAATGATGAGTGTCCAGTTTGAAAGGTCTAGTACCTGTGGGGTTGGTTTTTCTTTTTTGTGGTGGGGGAGAGGAGCATTTTCCCACCCCCACCCCCCGAGAATTTAGCATCACTTAGAAGTCAGTCTGCACATATTAAATACTATCTACTTCAGTTGCAGTACATGTTCAGTACTTATGAAAAGTAGACTGCAGGGCCTCAGGTAAGGCACCCAGCCTGAGGGGCGCACAGCACCCAAAGAATTGGGTCCGTCTTGATCAGAAATGCAGGAGAACTCTGTGCAGAGAGGGGAGAGAGGACCCAGTTCTTCAGGACAGGACTCAGTTAGTTATTTTAACCAGGAGACCTTTTGCTATACACAATCCAGCTACTGCAATAGATGAAGCAAAAGCTCTTCAAATGGTCCCCTTCATTTTGCAACCCTGATTCAACCGGAGAACAGGTCCCTCCTATACACTGATCAAGGCAGAAGTCTCGTGGAAAAGATGATTTGTAATCATGCAATTAAAAACTTTATTCATGTGCCCAGGGGAGCAAACTCAATTCAGTCATTTTGTGTTGCAAAAGCAAACGCAGCATAAATGATCTGGTGAGATAGGCATTGTGTACTAGGTTTTAAAATAGCTTAAAAAAACCTTCAAATGTTGTATCAGTTACTGTGACCCACGTGGTTCATTAGCAGGACAAGGAGCTTAAAATGGCAGAACTCTTTGGACTCCAAGTTTTGAAAAAACTTTCAGCCTATGGCACATCTCAGGCATGCAGCCTTTTATCTTGACAAAGTTATGACCATTGCAAATGAGGTTCAAAAGGAGGTATCAGGCAGTCTTCATGTGCAATGCTACAAGGCCTACTTATCACATCCAGATTCTGAAGTCCTGGTATCTTGCAAGCCTATTGTCCAGAGATCACCTTGCCAGTGACACCTGGGGAGAAACCCGTTTCAGGTTATTCTTCCACAGATGTTACTGCAAAGGCGTAATCTGAAGAGCATGGCATTGCACAGGTATGGCTAGCGACCTGCAGTCCTCTCTTCCTGATGTCTGCGTGAGGTGAGAAGGACCCAGTCTGCTTCTCTGATTGGAGCTTGCATTTTTAAAAACCCACAATTTGAACAAATTTAGTGATGTAAATGAAGAAGACCAAATGGACTGCAGAACTGGCTCACTACCATGTTATCAGTCGCAGGTAAAATAATGCCTAAATTATAACCTATTTTATGTAGTTAATCCCATGTGTATAAGTTTAAGGCTCACAGTTTGTCATAAGAGACACAAAAGAAGAACAGTCTGGTGGTAGTTTAGCAAAGATGTGGATCAGCTGGATATTCGCAAGAGTATAAGTCATATATCTCTGAAGCAGAAGTTTTATTAGCTAGCGCATATTCTGCTTCTGGCAGAAACGTGGCATCATTTTTTTTTTTATGTGACAAGTAATGTCTTGGCTATATGGAATTAGTGTACATATATTGCATTTATCAACAGAAGTCTATACAAACTGCTCCCATCTTCTGAATACTTCTTAAATGTCATTGACCTGAAAATATTGTCTCTAAATAATGCTTCAGAGTAGCAAAAGAAGCATGAGTATTGATTTTGCAGTTTTATGCATATTGGCAGACTGTAAAATCGCAGGGCCAGCTATAGCTATCAAGCCTTAAGTGGTTCCACAAAATGCTGTGTTTAGCCTCTACACTTGCTTGGTAAAAGTTGGCTGTAGCTGAGATATTTCATTATGAACTGGAGCCAGTTTTTAGTGCTGCAGCTTCCAGAAATCCCATATTTTTCTATTAAGCTGTGGCATGTGGCTGTCTCTTGATATACAGGATGTTTTTACATTTTGTTTTGTTTATCATATCTCGTACATAGAGATTAGCGTGTCATCTAATAAAAAGCCTCTAAGTTTGTTTATATAATGAACTCTAAATCTATCTGATCAGCTGGCTGCAGGTAACATTGTAATGCTTTTTTTCCCCCTATAGAAATGACAGTGAAATAAATGAAAGTATCACTGCCACTGAACTCATTGATGAAAGAACCAGGGACAGACTTCTAGTATAAATAACCAACAAAAAAACCCCCCCCCCCCCCCCCCAACAAACCCATCCTTGTTCATATTTTCGGAATAGTCACAGAAATACATTCACATAGATGCATGCTCATATGGGCAGTTCTCTTTACACAAAGGTCCAGTTGCTTAAACTCAGAGCACATCTTGGCCCAGGATGAACCAAACCAAGCAAGGAATATAAGATGCTGAGATGTCATGAGCCTGTGTCAAATAGCCAAAATATTCCATATTTATTTGCTAGTTTAAACCACATGCATGATCTCCTGGTCCGTATGAGTACTTATTTTAATATCTTCAACCATTTTAGAAATCAGAAGGCAAGAATGTATTCTTTGAATACACTTATTGGTTTCATGAGGGACGTTTTCTTCAGTTCATGTAAAAAAAAAAAAAAAAATTAATGTATTTTGACATGTGGCATGCCTCAGTGATGTAGAAAGCATGCTGCCCTCGGCGCTTTCAACTAAGGCAAGTCAGAGTTGAAAACCAGGTTGTGCTATACTTGATACTCAGCAGGTCTCTGAATGCAACAGTACAGCACTGTCGCATGTTAATATGCATCTGCAGTAGTCCGAGTGTTGTTTGGTTGTACGTAACTTCACATGTTACGAGTGCTTCAGTAAAATTGGCTAGAAAGCCTGTTGTGGAGAGGACAGCTAGAATGAGTAATATTCAGGGGGAAAAAAACCTCACTAGCATAAGTACACGTTTATAGAATTACTATACATGCTATCCAAAAGGCAGAATTTGGAAATGGTCTTCCACCTCCTAATCACGTTGCGTATAGCGTGCTACCATTGACGTTTTGGAGAGATGCTAAACTTGAATCCCAAGGGTCCTGACCCAGAAGCAAGCATCTTCTGTGGTTGCTGGCACAAAGAAACGGCATTCTGGGTGGTAATGCAGCTGCCAGACATTGTTTTATATTCCAAAGGGTTACTCTTCCTGCTTGCTTCTCTCCCCCCACCCCCCTCATAATTATGGTACAATGCACTATTTCCCTGTGGTTACCCAATTTCCATTGGAGAAGCCTACCAACTTGCATAACTAAAATGAATGAGTTTTTGAGGCATAAGAGCAGAGCAAGGGCTCTTGTATTGAAATGCATATTAGTTTGAAGCACCTGTGACCTAAGCCAAAGCAGAGATGTGTTATCTCTGTGGAGCCAAAAAAAAAAATTACTTGTTCCTGCTGCTGGGATGTTAGAGTATGGCACTTAAGAATGGGGAGGATATATGAAATATAGGCAAATGCCATCCCCTTATCCTAGCAGCAGGTGCAGAACTCCTGCATTTAGCCAGCTGCCCTCTGCTTGCTAAAAGCCAGCTCTGACACCATCTCCAAGTTTTTCCTGCCAGTACTATAGACTGGGTCCAATTAGGCCAGTGAGTTGGCAGTGCCACACAGACCTCGCTAGAGCTGATGGATGAGCTCCTCTGGCCTACGCATGGAGGTTCTAGATGTTAATGGTATTAGACCTGCTAACAGTATTAGCAGCCTTTGAGACGGTCTCAGGGTATTGTTAGCTCAGCTGTGAAGTCTCACTCAGGAAGATAAGAGCCGGACCAGTTTAATTCAACTCCATTGCCTCCAAGAGATCCAAAACTGCAGCAAGGGATTCTCTTCCATTTTGTCCAAGGAATCTAACCTGAAATATTCTTATGGGCTTAAATATGACACCTTCCTTTGTGAGACGGGTAGGGAAGATGAAAAGGTACCATGTGCTAGAATACCACCAATATGCTCCTGATCTCTTGTCCTAAGTCTCCTTATTGCTGATGGAAGACAGTGAAGTCTGTCTGTCTTCCCAGTATCCTGGCAAAAAGTGGATGTGCAAAAGCTTTAGACTTTAACTTGAATCAAGCCACTGTTATTCTTTCTTTTGTCACCTTGTGTGTATGCGGCTATAATCATATGTGCTGTGTTTTCTATGGAAGCTGCATTGAGCTTTGTTGCTTCAGCTGCCGGGGCTAAGAATGCTCCTTCGTAGATGCGAGACGAGGCTACGAAAGAAAAGCCAGACTCAACCAGGGTGAAGTTACTGCAGGTTCATGACGTGTTTTCAGATTCTTCACTTTGTACTCCTCCTTCAGTGACCTCTCCTAGACTCCATTAGTGATCAAGTAAGAGACCATGTTAGAAGAGTGGGACAGGCTACAACTAGATCTGGACAGGTTACAGAGGTGGGCGGATGAAAATAGGATGGGTTTCAATATGGACAAGTGCAGGGTGCTGCACCCGGGGAGGAAGAACCAGCAGCATACTTACAGGCTGGGGAACTCCCTTCTCGTCAGCAGAGAGGCAGAGAAGGATCTTGGGTACGCTATTGATTCCAAGATGAACATGGGCCGCCAATGCGGGGACGTGGTCAAGAAGGCTAACCGCACCTTGTCATGCATCCACAGATGCATCTCAAGCAGGTCCAAGGAGGTGATCCTCCCCCTCTATGTGGCACTGGCCAGGCTGCAGTTGGAGTACTGCATCCAGTTCTGGGCGCTGCACTTCAGGAGGGATGTGGACAACATGGAGAGGGTCCAGAGGGGGCCACCCGCGTGATCAGGGGGCAGCAGGGCAGGCCCTACGAGGGGAAGCTAAGGGACCTGAACCTGTTCAGCCTCCACAAGAGAAGGCTGAGAGGGAATCTAGTGTCTAGTGGCCTATAAACTTGACAAAGGGGACCAGCAGGAAATGGGGGAGTCCCTGTTCCCCCAAGGAACTACCAGGGGTAACAAGGAACAACGACCATAAGTTGACTGAGAGTAGATTCAGGCTAGATATCAGGAGGAACTGCTTCACAGGGTGGCTAGGACCTGGAACCAACTTCCAAGGGAAGTGGTGCTCGCTTCTACCCTGGGGGTCTTCAGAAGGAGGCTAGACAGTCACCTGGCTGGGGTCATTTGACCCCAGCATCCTTTGCTGCCCATGGCAGGGGGGCGAACTTGATGATCTGTTCAGGTCCCTTCCGACCCTACCAACTATGAAACTATGCGATTCTTTAAGATATGATGGTAGAAATGTGTATGTCTCTGACCTATATGCACTGAACAAGAAAAAAGTATATAAGAGTACCTTGATGCTACACTGATGGGTGTCTCTGTAAGCTTGCTCTGTTCCATTGCCATTTTACCTAAAGTACTATTCATATTTTGGTTCCAGGGTGGCAGCAAAATTTCAAATCCGTGTTTTGCTTGGTTCTTTCTTGAAAAATTTAACATTTTGTTTTCAAGCATATGAAGTATGCCCAGATACAAAAGTAATATGTGCTTCCAGTAATTTATTATACTCAGTATCTATATTGTATTGAGCATAATAAAAACTATACTTGAATTTTTTTGGTAGAACAGTGCTGTTGCTTATAGAAACATCTTTCAAAGATGCATTTTAGTCGTTTTGGTGTCTCACCTATTGAATCAAATGTTGAGAGAGATGTTTATTTTTCCACTACTACTTTCAAGAATATATAAAATACATTTGAATGATGGATTTGCATATAGCCATTGGTCTGATTTTATGTATTTATACATAAAGGCATACTCGATCGATTATAATTTGTTTAATCTGATCATTCCTTTCTGTATAAATGCAAGACTTTCAAATAAATGAACAAAACAAATAATGTACCTGTTCTGTTTTGTTCATTTGTTTGAAAAAGTCTTGTTTGACTGACTGGGCATTCCTTTATTGAAACCTTTGTGGTTCTCTTCTCTTTTCTTTCCAACATTTATCCCTTAATGATATAAGTGAGTACATATTAAGTATAAGAAAGCAGCACTAATTATATGGTCACAAACACTTCATAAAATGGACCAGGTTTTAAAATCTGGTTTAGCTGTACCTCACTTTTAAATTAAATTCAAAATAGTTTGCAGACTGGTAAATGGTTTTGATTTTATTTTAGAAGTGAATTTCTTTGATGCTAATTTTTATATGTTCTAGAATTTTTTTTTTTTATAAAGGGAAAAAAAGATGCAGGATATTATGCCCATAGCAGTGTGGCTTGCACTTTTTTGTAACAAAATGAACTATATTAACACCCAGATGAGTTTGCTGATTAGAGTTTGTCTGACTGTCCTTTAACTACAGTTTCTCATATGTGACCCTTTTATACTTAACAACAGAGACGGAAAATGAATCTTGCATTCTGCAGTTTGCAATGTACTGTGCATTCTTAAACCTATAGAAGCAGAGTAAGTTTAAGTGGATATATTGCTTATGCCCAATGGTCCCTTTTGACACCTTTTAAAAATAGAGCCACATCTGGAACTGCAGAGTTTACACTAACTGACAGCATAACCCATAGTGTTTTGCTTTGGGCACTTGCAGCGTATTTTTTGTTGCGGGGGAGGCAGGGCGGGGGGCAGCTTACCTCTCACAAATGGGGACCTCTATATTGCTGACTAACTTCATAGTTTCCTGTCTGGAGATTAGCCAGTTTTATATATTACACTTGAACAAATATGTACGTTGCTTGGTGCATGATTAATGCATACGTATCTCCATTTTCCCCTGCCTCAGCTGTTTTCCTTTGTTTGGTGTGATTTTTTTTTTTATTTTTTTTTTTTTGATTTTTTTTTTTTTTTAAGAACCCTGTAAAAGAGGGTTAGTTTGTGGGTTTGGGGTTTTTGTGTGTTTTTTGTTTTTTGTTTTTTTTGTTTTGGTAAAATGCCTTGTATGCTTATGCCAGTAAGATAAACAGTATTTATCGTCACAGAACAGTGCATGTATATTGGATGTATATTGTGTTTCTTCTATGACATTAAGTGGATGCACTTGATCTCTTTGAGGGGAGTGCTGGACTTAGCACTTAGAAGCACCACTTGACAACTGATTCATGAAAAGATAGTTATAGCAACTTCACAGGAGCATGTGTCCAAAACAGTTGGCTGAAAGTATGAGCTAATGATCTGTTGGATAGGGATGAATGAAACGGTTAAGGGAAAGCTGGCCTGGAATGATGGGTACCGAAGATAGAGTGAGTTTTTACCTATGGTATATGGACAGTTCATAGTAGGGGAAGCTATGCCCTTAAATACCTGCAATACACTGTAATGGGGTAGAGAGAGGAATATATACTAACAGTTCTTGAGACAATTAAATGTGGTTAAATATTAATGTGAACTTAGAGAAAAATATGCATTTTTAAATATTAGTATGAATTCTTCTTTTTAACAGTCAGTAAATTCCAAATACAAGTTTGTCCTGTTCATTTTTAGCAATGCCCATAAGGAGGGCAGAGGCAAACAGTACAGCAATTCCTGGCATCAGGAATTCATAAGTCTCTTCCATAGATGCACTACAAACTTCTTTGCTCAAGGTAGGAATATCTTTTGCTTGATCCCCTTAACCACATTTGATGGGGGGCAATGGATGGCTTCAATAGATCCCTCTGACTGACCTTTAAAAATTAATTTGTGAACCAGGATAGTATCAAAAAGGTGGAAGCAGGTTTTAAACTCTTGTACATCATGAGATAGATAACGAAATTAGTTTGATTTTAAAATATATTTAACTATGCCTTTTTTGATGCCTGAAATGTAGAATTTTCAATTATTTGTACATTGCATTTATCTGGTCACAGGGTGTATTTTAAATACAGTTTTTGTAATTTTTGCTTTTGATTTAAAAATAGAATATACTTAATTAGCATAACATGGTAACTGGGAACAGTTGTCTTCCATATACTTAATTATCATAACATGGCAGTTGTCTTCCACAATTTCTTACAAGACAGCTAGCTATCATAATAATAATAATTTTACTCTTATTTTTGCAGTGCTTTTATATGTAAATTGTGGTTACTTTCATCTGGAGAGGGGTAATGTCTCCATTTTTTGGATGGGGAAAGTCAGGTACAGATGGCTAGTGAGCTGTCAAATAACACTTGAAGAGTTGATATTTGTGGAAATACGATCCAGAGTTTCCTGACTCAGTCCCTTGTTTTAACTGTTAGCTTTACCGCCTTATGAAGAAACAACTTATTTTTGAAAACTTTGAGAGCGGGAGACTATTCCTCAACAACTCCCTCCCGCCCCCT
>NW_005841850.1:1464066-1479449 GCF_000455745.1 Alligator sinensis | reverse complement strand
CCCCCCCCCGCAAAACAAAACATGGGAGTTAGGGCAGAGACAGATTTTTAAATATCAGAGTTGGTGTATAGAGCTCAACTCTTAGTATTGGCTTGACCTTGGGTAGACTTCAGCTAAGGACTTAAGCAACAACTTAGCTTCTTTCTTATTCTGTGCATCTCCCTCTTTCTCCCCAATGGCCCCAACTCTAACATGAACTAATAAGCTTGTGTGCCGGATTCCTGTACTGTGAAAGAAACAGTTTATTTCTGTCTCTGCACGTAGATGCCAGTTCATTACGACTTGAGCTATGTGATTATGCCAAAACACCAATTTACTGTACGTGAATCTCCTTTTACTTTTTTTTTTTCCTTCCAGACACGGGCAAAACCTATAATTTTCCCTTACCATATTTTTAACTTTCTTAGCTGGAACTGAGGTTTCTAGCTTACCTGTTATAGAAGAGTTTCTGTGCAGCTAAGGACTTTTTTCTGTTAGTGGACATCTGGAGAAATTGAGGTCGGGGGTGAGATGGACAATAGGGAATCTTCATTTTATTAGATTGATAGATTTTGTTCTAGGTAATCAAGAAAAATGCAAGAATAGTGCTTGTTCTTCTGGAGACTAATACAAATAATATAATGCCATATCAAATATATTCTGTCCTTATATTTAAAGGATTAGATTTAGTAACACATGTCTAAGCTTAGTGCAGCTTTTTCTTATTTAAAACTAAGTGCTTCCATGCTTCTTGCAATTTGCGGTAGGTTTAAAATGTCTCTGCTGTTTTGCGTTTCACTGATACATGCACATTCTTGGAAAATGTCACTTTCTCAAATACCTTGTTCCACTTTTCTTAATTTTGAATGAATCTGTTAAATATCATGACTGAAAAGTAAAAACATCTATTGCATATAGAGGAAAACGGGAAATTAGTAACTTGAAGTAATTAAAACGAGTATTTTCAATTTTAATAGGTAATGCATAGGTTGTGGAGGCTGATCCGAGTCCCCTGGTTAAATGTCACTATCCAGCAAAATGAGTTCTGATATAGCCAAATACGAAGTAATAGATCTGAGGACTAAGAATGAAACTTATGTCTGGAGTTTTTAAGCCTATGTCTTGGAAACAGTGACTCAGAAAGATGGAGGTGAGAGTCACTTTAGATAATAGTCCAGGTGGGAGATCTCTGTGGAGTGCTGTGACAAAAAGTCTGAGGAGATCCTCGGCTGTATAAAAACGAGAATATCACATAGAGGTAGGTAGGTGACTTTCCCTCTGAAGGTAATATTGGTAAGAACTCGACTAGAGTATGATCTCCATTCTTCAAGAAGAATGTGGAGAGACCGGAGAGAGTTCAAAGGAGGATTACAAACATGAACTGAGGCTGAAAAACCATTTCTACAACGTGCTGCTTTAAGAAACTCAACTCCTTCATCTTACTGAAGACAGAGTTGAGAGGTGATGCTGTACAGATACTTTGACGTGGAAAAGATGCCTGATTGCAAGGAATATTCAGCCTTTATGACGAAGGCCTAGCAGGACCTAATGGCTGAAAATTGAATTTGGGCAAGTTTAGTCTTGAAGAAACACACAATTTCCTAGCGATGAGAGCAGCTAACCACTGAAACAGCTCCTACAGGCATGGGGGCGGACAAGCACAGGGAGTTGTTAAAGCAAGGTTAGGCATTTCTGCATCCTTTGCTTGTGGGGATGAGACGGAGATATGGACGGTAACGGTGATCAATTCTGGTCTTTAGAGCTGTAAATCTGATTTCTCCTCTTAGAATCGTAAAGCAGTAGGACTGGAAGGGACCTCAAGAAAGCATCTAGTCCAACCCCCAGCCCAAGGCAGGATGATCCCTATCCAAACTATCCTGGCAAAACTACACCCTCAGCCCTGACGCAACACAAAACATAACACCCTAACCTGTCGCAGGTAAAGCAGAGGGACCACAGAGGCCAACATCCTGCGTTTGCAAAAGTTCTTCATCACTTTTGTTCCTGATCCATAAAAAGAAGGTTGTCCTCACCATGCTTATGGTATTAAGACAATGATTGATCAGAGTCGTCAGTGATCACCTTCAGGGGTCAAGAAGAAATATTTCCTTGAAGCACAGTTGGCTAGCTGGATTCTACATTCATTTTTCTGAGAAAAGCATGAGAAACTGGCCACAGCTGGAAACAGGACAGTAGGGGGGTTGCACTAAGGGGTTCTCATGTGCTCCAGAAAGTACTGCTAATTAGTAGCTTGTCTGTGTCCACTTCCCATGCTAGGGTCTGACTGATCGACAGGTTTGGGGCAGGAGAATAGGTTTTTTAAAACATACTATGTTGGCACGGACATGCTGGGGTTCTACCCCGCACATATTCCTCTGTAGCATAAGGAGGCGAGGTGACTTGGGCGTAACTATACCAGTTTCTTTGCCATTGCAGGAGCCGGTGGAATTGATAGCACCTTCATCTCCCGTGTTTTCTACATGATACACAGTTGACTCTCCTGGGGATTGACATGTATATTATTTTGGGCTCAAGATGGGGGTACCTGGCTTAAACTTAATGACCCATAATATAGAGGAAGTCAGACTAGTTGGTCTAATGGTCCCTTCTGGCAACAACATTTTATGAAACTCTCTCTTGTAAAAGAACGTTTGAGGATGTGCTCGGTTTATTGAATCCAGCAGTAAACAGAGTGGCTGAAATGACTCTGTTACTAGACCTCATGATTTATAATTTTACTGTTAGGGTCTTTTCAGAAACTTGCAGCATTTCCAAGCTCTATGTCAGTATAGCTTTTAATATTTGTCTCGGGCTCAAACAAACTGACTAGCAATAGTGATACTCTATACAGGGATTTGTGAAGAAATCAACTAACATCTTTCTGTATGAAGCAAATAAAATATTCCTAAAATAATGGAATGCAGTCATGAGATGGTAGCGTTCTGCTGCTGGCAGGCGCTTCCTTTCTTAATAGAAATGTAGTTTATCAAAAAGAATGGATGTGTCCTGGAAGAGCTGGGACAGTGACAGACCTACTCTAATGGTTAGATTTTATTTTAAAGAATTAAGATTTCATTGCTGAAAATTAAATTGTGCTACAAAATAGAATAATCAAATAAGGCCACCTGTGACATCATTTTTGAAACAGTGAAATAGCAAAAGAGCTTTCTGTATTATAAAGCAGGTTTTGTAGATAGCTGCCAAATTGAAAGAATGGTTTCCAGATTTTTTTTTTTTATTTTTTTTTTTTGCTCATACTTTTCTGTTTTGGGGTGAATTACTGATAGGTATGGCATGACTCTGTATAAGAAATGACAATACATCTAGTGCTTTCTCTTTACAATAGCAAGAGCAATTTAAATTATGCTACAGAACTCATTAATTCACAAACCACTAAAAAGACCAAATTTTGTTGACCTTTCTCAGTGACAGTTGTTGCAATATGTAGGGTATTTCAACTAGCCTCAGTTGGGCTACTCTCCCAAGAGCTAAGCAGGCAGGATTTGATCCGTGGGCAGAGGATGCTGTCACAATATATCAGAATAATAATACTTAATTTTATTGTTTTGTCAAAATGCGTCAATAAAATGTACTGTAAAAAAATAGGACATACACCTGGAAAAACACAACATGATTTAGAATGCCTGTTTATTTATGACCGAGGCCATGTCCATAAATGTTCATCTTTCCTACTAACTTTAGTGGAAATTACACTGATCCCTTACTAACTTGCACATCCATTTTCAAAGGATGCTCTATTTACCACTGTTCTGCAGTAAGAAAATTCATGGCTTCATGGTTTAGTTTGTTGCATCTAAATCTTAACTTGATTTCAGTGACCTATTGCTTTTTGATTGTTTGTATCACAGATGTATAAACCAAAAACATGCATGTTCACCATACCTTGGATCATGGGTGTACTGGCCAATAGAAGTTCTGGCTATAGGGAACTCTTTTTTCAGTAAAGCTCATGCTGCACATTGGTGCTTGAAATGTAAGGTAATTGTATGAATGAAGAAAGGAAATGACTTTCCAGCTGCTGCTTGTAAGCTGATCCCTGTTTGAGGTGCCTTTGTAGATAAGCTCCATGTCCCTCTCTCTATCTGAAATTGTATCATCCTGAATTACATTACATCTAGCTCTATCTTTCTGTAATTATACAGTGAATTACATTACATCTGTATTGCTGTTCTTTTGCAGGAGACTTCTTCCTACAGTCACTTAGGACAGATGTTATACAGAGTTTCTGAAAGGCATCATAGTGCTCTAAATAAGCCTTTTTCCTTTTTTTCCTCTTGTAGTCTGTAGGTTGAAGCAATCCTCTGGATTCCTGGTTTACCAGTTGTTGAAGGGTCTCTGTGCAGCTGAGGACTTCTTTCTTTTTCTGCTGCTCGTGGATAGCTGGAGATACTGAGAGCGGGTGGGGTAGCCTGATCTTACAGAGGTAGCTGATCTTAATGGTTAAGTACAGAAGTCAAAAAGCCCGGGGCTGACTCGATTAAATCCTCGCAGGTTAGTCTAAGCTGTGCAGATTGTTCACTAGCTTATTGGTTCAGTTTTAATTCTAGAAATGTAGCCGCATGCCTCCAGTGGCCCAGGCCAGAAACTGGGGAGAGGAGGGGTGGTGCTAGCACATGCTTTCCTGCTTAGTCAGAGCAGATGACTTTGGCCAAAGCTAGCCCACCCACCTGGGGGTTTGCAGGGGAGGTGCAAAGCATCCTGGGATGCTGGGAGAGTGAGAGTCAACTGGAATCTGGAGGGGAGCTGTGACAGAAGTGCAATAAACTGATTTGATCTAAATCAGTGAAGTCTGATACTACATCCATCCAGGTTTATCTTAAATGGGTTTTGGCCATTTTGAAAGGAGTTTATGTACCCTGAACTCCTGTTGTGTTATAGATTTGAACCGGTTTCCAATTACTTATATCAGTTTATGTGTAACTTCTGTCCATATTCAGTCAGTATTAAGATCGGCTACCTCCATCAAGTCTTTGTGGTAGTGTTTAACAGTTTAGTTTTCCAACTGTGAGATCATTTAGCAACTCGTGAATGCAACCTGGAAATTCACCAATTATGAGAACTAGTTATACTACCAGTTTCTAGAAGAAAGAGGAAATAATGATACATAGCAGTCCACTGCATCATTTATAGTCTTTTTTTTCTAGTGAAGACTCTCTCCCTGCTATCTAGGTACTTTACTGTTGTCCAGAATATATTGCTGCCATTACTTCTGCCTGTCATACCTGAACAATATCAGTGCCCTCTAAACGTGTATAATTTAAGCACTGGCCAAGATTGTCAAAAGGAGAAGTTAAATTGTAGCACCTCCTGAAAACAAAACCAGGTGAGGCCAGAGTACTCGACAGTTCCCATTGACCTCAGGATTTGAAAAATCCCAGCCCTAACCTTTGTAATGACAACGTGATTATTTTATATAGCAGGATACAGTGAACAAATAATCTTCTTGCATGAATTATCTTTTAAAGGTGTACAATTAATAGGGAAAGGTGTTTTGTAGAAAGAAACCTTGATGATCTTGTAGCCACATGTGTTCCAGTTTTATTCTCCCACAGGTTTGCTCGAGTCATGAGGTCTTTCATCGGCATACAAGGTTCCTTGGGTGAATTTGATATCTTTTATTAGACCAACCCAAGTGGTTGGAGAATAGTTATTAAGCAAGCTTTCGGGTTCAAAAACCCTTCGTCAGGCTAAGGAAGCTTCAGAGGTCTATCATCTGCTTTTAGGGATGTACACCATATTTATGACCTGGGTAGCATCAAGATATAACCTGCTCTCAAGGGCAGTGTTTTGCTAAACATTTCTGGGTTTCAGGATGAGTGAAATAGGGAGCCTATGAAACCTATCAGTGACTTTTAATTGTTTATGGTCCTTTCTGGAGTTATACAAGATGAAGCAATTTATAAGCATCTGAATTATTCTTTTTTCCCCTCTTCCCCATATGACGAGTCTTGTCAACTTCATGTTTTGAGAACTCCTGGCTGATGACAAAATTTGTAGCAAAAGATTGTTATCTTTTGTAAGATTGCTTTCATGCATGAAATGTGAAAAAAGTTTGGGCTTCTTTCCTGGTAGTTTAGATGCCTCTGTTTCTATGGTGCAAATGTAAATGTACTTGTATTGATTATATTAAATGATAGTATCCTAGTCAGTGTCGCTTTGAGCACTTTTAACACTTGACTGTGTCTCTGTTTAGTCATTTGTTGCTTAGCAGAGACAATTCCTGACTGCCAAAATATCCTGCTTAAGTAAACTTTCCTAGAGCTGGAGAGTCTCTGACAAGAGTCTGTTCCTGAATGTTTACTATATAATATGTTACTTTATTGAACACGCTAGTGAATTTTTAAATATAAACTGAACCTCTTGCTTCGTATCCTGTTTTCCAATTATGCAGTAACATAGCACATTAAGAAAAATTGTGTCGTTGGAGTAAGTGCTGTCCAGAGGCATTAGATGCCTAGTCTCTTTTCACAACTTTGAACCCTGGGGTCAAAGTTTATTTTAAGTTTCTGATGTAAAGACAGTAGGGCTAGGGACAGAAATTTCACATAAACCAGTAAAAGTGATCGGAACCTGATTCAAATCTGTAACACAACAGAAGTTCAGTGCACGTAAGCTGCTCTCACAGTGGCTGAAACTGGTTTAAAATAAACCAGGATGGTTTCATAGTTTCTAGGGTCGGAAGGGACCTGGGCAGATCATCTAGTCCGACCCCCTGCCATGGCAGGAAAGAGTACTGGGGGGCAAACGGCCCCAGCAAGATGGGCATCTAACTCCTCTTAAAAACCCCCACGGTGGGAGTGCACCACCTCACTTGGAAGCTGGTTCCAGACCCTAGCCGCCCTGACCGTGAAGTAGCGCCTCCTGATGTCCAACTTAAACCTTCCCTCCACCAGCTTGTGACCGTTATTCCTGGTCACTCCTGGTGGTGCCCGGGGGAACAGGGACTCCCCCAGTGCCTGTTGATCCCCCCTGACTAGTTTATAGCAGGCCACAAGATCCGCCCCCTCAGCCTTCTCTTCTGTAGTATAAGACTTAACTGATTTAGGTTAAATTGGTATATTCAACTTCTGTCCTAGATTCATGTTAACTCACAGTGTTGTGTGTGTGTGTGTGTGTGTGTGTGTGTGTGTGTGTGTCCCCAGCATCCAAAAACGCTTTGCACCTCCCCTGCAAACCTCTTGGGCTAAGCAACCCCTTCTGTATTTACTTTCCTTTATTGCCTTTAATGATGAGACTATCAGTCACAGTGTTTAATGCTCAAGATTAAAGCACTGGCCTGTGCACAAACTTCCACAGAAAAATCATGGGCCCCTATACATGTGCAAGGAGGCTGCTTTGACACGCGGTAATCGGAGCACGCTTGATGAATCGAGTCTGGAGGTTGGTAATTACTGCGCTCCAGCAGACCGCAGCGTCACCTGCATCATTGTCCCTGTGCTGCAAAATGGCAGCGGGGTGCTTTAAACTGAAGCTTATTCAATGCGCTTTAGTTCAAAACGCCCTACTGATATTTTTCAGTGCAGGGACACCAATGCATGTGATTCTCTGGGCGTTTTTAATTAGAGTACCCGCCGCTAATTAAAGCACCACCTCCCGTGGCTCCCAGAGCACATCTGTAAACACCCGTGGAGTATAAATTACCCATCTGACTCCAGTTAAATCAGCTTTGGTTTTTAGTTTTTTGGGTTTTTTTCCCTATTTGGATATAAGAGAATCCATGCACAGACTTAAATTCTTTTTAGGAAACCAGATTTAGTTAAATCAAGGCAAGTATGTATATAGGCCAGTCCTTACGTTTCAGCACCCTTTAGCAGTAATAAATTGCTAAGTGAGGGTGATTTGGCAGCTGTGTCCAACTACTTGGCTTTGGAAATGCTTGACACTAAATGATGCTACCTTTTAGTTATTAGCCTTTTCAGAAGAATTTATGTAAGGGATTATTTTACATGCGTATTTAGTTTTGTTCAGAAGTTTTTGGTTTGTGCACATATTGGTTCTCAGGAATTTACATGTAATGTATACCACTTTCTCCTTGTCAGATTTTAGATAGTGAACAGTTTGTATTTGTGTGTCTAGTTCACCAGAAAATTCCTGAGCAGCTTAGGTCCAAAAGACAAGCTAGAGTCACATCAGCAATTGTGTTAAATGCCATCAAATAGAACAGATATAGGCAAGGGGAAACACCCATACTTTGTGTGTTTATACAGCTGACAACTTGTGCTGCTTCATACTCGCTGACCTAGAAATAGCCAACATTTGAATATATGCCTGGAAGGGGGAAAAAGGTGTTGTAGAAGAGAACTGCCACATCAAAGCCTTTCCCCAGTTTGTAAACTGGTTTCTCTGCCACTACCCTCCTCAACCCCACTGTAGCACTCATCACTTCTTCCTGTCTGAAGAAAGCTTGGATTTTTATTGAGAGGGCTTTGGACATTTTTTTTCGTGGTAGTAGTAAAATGTGGTGCACACCATATGAAAAGACCCGTACGGTTTAAACAAGTTGGAGTCTACGGCAAATGTAACATGGGTTCTGTGCATCTGCACAGCATGACTTGTCATGCGATTCAGTTGTAAGTATTGCATTTGCATCCAGTGCTCTGTATTAAATGGGTATTACAGCGCGACTCCTAACTAGATACGAAGAACAGTTAAGAACTGCATTCCTGTCAGGTGGCTGGTATTTTTGTGGGTCACATTTGCAGCTGCATGCCCCTAACTCTGACTTGAGGATCAAAAAATGAACCAATTGACCCATGCTTGCATAGCAAGGGGTCCTCGGCTTGTGAGGAGTCATAGAGTACATGCAGTAGATACTCTTGCCAACTTTAGGAGATCCACATTTGTCTGTTACTTTTCCACTGAAAAATAAATCTTGAGATTGTATGTTTTCTAATTACTGTACGTTTGTTTTATGCCTAAGTAATTTGGAAAAACTATGTTTTGTCCCCTGGGAATCAGATTTGAATTTTTTATTTCAAAAGTAAATACCTTGTTTCCTGCTGACACGTATTTTTTGTATAATGAACTCTTACCTTGTCTTCAACTTACAGAACGTGAGTTTTAATTTTACACTGAAATGTTCTTCAGTTATGTTAAAATATATGTAAAATCCTGTTTGAAAAACGTGGGTTTAATTTGCAGGTTTCTTTTTTTTTTTTTTTTTTTTTTTTTGAAACATACTCCTTGTATGATGACATTAGGCCATTTTTATAAATGGATTATTTACTTGAACCATGTACACGTGCAAACGTACCAAATATGAAGTCTACAGATAATATTTATTGAAAGTATCTTGTTACTGAGTGAACACTAGAATGCTGCTTTGACGTGATGTGCTATGTTTAATGCTTGTGTCAGTTAAATAGAAATCTTTTTTAATGAGGGTATATGCAGACATAAAAACGGTACTGATACCAAAAGCTACTGGCATATTCTGTTATCCCATTAACTGTTATGCCTGCATGGTTTTGCAGCAATACCAGCATGACAAAACTGCTTCAACTTGAACTCTGTTTTATTCGGAGTGAGTTGGTGGAACAGTATAACCTCTGCTGCTGCAGGGTCTAGCAGACAAGTTATAGCAGAGCAGCTGATGTGCAGTCCTGAGCAGCAGCTCTTCCTCCTCTTTTTAAAACAGCTAAAACATACGTTTGTCCACACCTTTACATTTCCTGTGTCTGGAAGGGGATCAACAAAACATCTTGTCCGCTGCTGCCTCATTTGTTCTCCAGTGTGCCTGAAAGGGGAGAAGAATCTGACCTACAGGAGAATTGGATCAGCAGAGAAATAGATTGTGCCGTGTTGTGATACCCATTTTTTGGCTTATTCCCATAACTGAAATAAGCAATTGCCGCCTTTTTTTTTTATACAGCAGTGACAAAATGGTTAACTTTTTATAATACTTGTTCTTATTGTACTGCAGTTACAATGTACAGCTGTTATATCAGCTATAATTAGCACCATTTTACATAACTGGGAAGTTAGCTGTGATGAAATGATCTGCCCGTAGGCTTGTAGTTTTATATTTTAAGGTGTTTGGAATAGATTTTTATACTTCTAAGAGATGCATTAGCCTGTAACCAGAAATTTAGCTACATGGATTGCACTGTTGCTCATGAGCAGTAGAACTGTGGTATAGGGTTGCATAGAGTAATATAGAAAAGTTTTACTTGGACACTCATGCTTCAGGTTGTATAAGTTCACTATTGGCTACACTATTGTAGTAAGATTTGAAGGCTATATGTTAGTGTTGCTCACCTTCTACTTAAAGATCCAAAATCATTTCATTAAATATTTCCCCAAATGCAATTTCCTCTTAAGAACTAGTCATAGTTTTTCATCTGTACATCAGCTTATATTCTAGCATATTTCTTGCATCTACTTTTTACAAAAGCCAAGATGGTCAAGCTTCATCTGACTAGCAGACACATGCTTTTTAATAGTTCAGACCTGGAGATGATAGGAAGAGGGGTAACTTATAGCCTGGTTGTAATATATTTAAAAATATGAAGTTAAAAGTCAAAATGAATACTACATCTAAACTTCTGCTTCTGTGATCTCTTTCAGCACAAGTCCTCCTTATTGCTGTGTGGACCTTTACTCTTTGCGAACGGGAGAGATGGTCAAATCCATACAGTTCAAAACTCCTATTTATGATCTGCATTGTAACAAAAGGTAAGAAGTTTCCCAGCTCTCTCTCTCTCTCTCTCTCTCTCTCTTTCCTGTCTGCTTAAAAAAAAAAAATCTGGGGGCCACAGCTATAATAACATGTATGTTTAAAATTGTACTCATTGACTGGTTTCATGACATTTTAAAATCCTAAAAACACCTCAGTTCCACCATAGCTAGAACTTAAATTTTGCCTGGCAATGAATATTTCGGCCTAAAATATGACAGATCTACTTAAACAATTGCTTTCACCTGAAAATATCAGTGCACCTTTCATATATGAATCAATTAAGGTTCAAAATACTTCAAGAGGCCTTATCTTCCTCTTTTAACATGGGGAAACTGAGGCATGGAGCTATTCAGTGAATAAACTACATTAGCAAATCAAGTCATTGTCTGATTTGCCATCTGATCCCATGATCCTGTGGAATGATAAATTCAAATCTTGTCCAGGGTAATTCCATTAATTCAACCGTATAACTTTTGAGATGGATTACTATGTTTGCTTTGTCTTTTGGCTGAAACAAACAACCCAACAGTTTCTCTGTTTTATGAGTTTGCTGCAGTGCTTTTTGACCCAAATTTCCTGTCCTCAGCTCCGAGGACTGTACTTCCAACGTGAATATTCTCCTCCACTTTAATGATGATTATTACTCTTATACTGCACTCTGTGTCTCTATTTCAGAGTAACTGCTGAAAGAGAGAGGATCACATTTCCATGTTCAAGATGGAGAAAATTTAAGTGTAGAGAAATTGCTGCCTTTCACTGATTTAGGATTATATATACTTTTGTGACGCACTTTGGGATCCTTCGAAGTGGAAGGAGCTGTAGAAAGAAACAGTCGAGCAAGTCGCAGCAGTCTAAGTTAAATATATTTTGGGTGTTTTGTATGGGAATAGATGACCTGAAAGGGACATGAAAAGGAGAGGAGCCAACTACCCCACCAAGAACATTGAGTCTGAAGGCACAAGGTGACGAAAGAATTATTAAAGGAAAATGGCGGAGTATCTGGGATCCACTACAGCTATGCCCTCCCCCCTCCCCAAGATATTGGTGTCTAAATAGACCTGGAAGAAATAGTAGAAGGAAACATTAGAATATAGAGCAAGTGAACATTTGAGTAGTTACATAATCTGATGGCTTAAAAGGAAAAGGTGCGGGGAGAGGCAAGTATATTTTGATTTTATAACGGACAGGTGCCCAGAGAGGGTTACAGTTTGTTATCCACAGCCAGTTTCCATGTCGGTGGAACAGTGTGTGCCCATATCAATAACAGCTGAATTTCAGAGAATGTAATGAAAAGAAGGGGAAAAATAGGTCACTGTTTCTTTAACAGTCTGTCAGAAGGAGTTCAGTACTTATCTTTGCAACTGTCTCTTTAAAAATTTAAAGTTCCCTTGTGTACACTGTGGTGATAGTAAATCTTTCCAGGCAGGCCTTTTTTAGCAGAAGAAAAATCCAATTGTAAAAACAGTCAAAAGGCAAATCATTCAAAGCCTCTTCCAACCAAAAAGTCTCTCCAGGTGCTAATGTTTCTTTTTCTACGTGGTGAAATTGGAAGAGCTTCTTCAGAATTGTGTGGCTGTATCCAGGGTATCTGTTTTACTGGAATGTATGAGGCTCTGCTATCATCCAAGGAAAGTTCGCTATTTCAGATTGAAAATACATTAAAAATGGCCAAGTTGAGTGCTAATGAAATATTAGCCATGCAGCTGACTAATGCAGCCCAAAACTTCAGTTGCAGAAGAACAGATGAGTATTTGTTTATAGATATCAAGGTAATCTATACCTTGTATGTATGTGTACACCCATAGATACGTAGACATTTAAAAAATATCCACTGCCTGTTAGGCACCATCCACACAGAAAGATTATAGAGCGTGTTCAAAATAAAAAACCAATATGCACATGGTTTTGTACAGACATTTATATTTGCCTCTGAAGTCTGTATATTAACCTTTACAGTTTGCAACTTCCTTTTGTTTTCCTCTCCTATGACTTCAGTTGGAATAGGTTTTGTTTAACTCAATCTCATAGTCTTGTTTGTATTAGGTATTCATTTCCATCCCAAAGCGGACTGCTATTATATTATCAATTTGTAAATTGGGAGAGGAAAAAAAGGGTTTTTTTTTTTGTTGTGTTTTGTTTTGTTTTTTACTAAAACAGCACTGCTTATTCCTTAAGTGATCATTTCCTTTTGTGATACCCCCGGTGTAGATTCCCAGTGTTGGGTTTCATGTCCTGCCTTATGGCAATAGACTGGCTTCAAAGCGGGTCACCACTGTGGAAATGCAGACTGTAAATCTAAGCATGTGAAAGCCCCCACCCCAAGCACTCCCTCAGTTGCTTTCTTTCCATCATCCCGATCAGGTGCAGAGCCCAGTCTTCCCCTTTATTTTTGGGTCCAGTCAAGGAAGCTATTTTTAATGCCTCTGACACAATGCGACTATGGAGTCTTATTCAGAGAGGAAAGGATCTTAGTCATTTGCTGTGAAGAGATTCTTTGGGGTCTTTGCTGACTTAACTTCTCCAGTGGCTAGGGTTAGACTTATGCGCAGGTTTCACGTGCGGCAGGGTGGGAGGTTTTTGGATCCTTTGCATATGAACAGAGCAGCCAGGTCCTCTGAAAGTTTTTTTTTTTTGAGGCAATCCTCTCTGGTTTTAGAAAAGGAAATATAGGAACAACCAGGCAGTCAGTAAGTAATATACACTAGTTCTTTGGACCTAACAGATTCATTTGAAAGTGGTTTTCCTCATGCTTTAGCACGGAGAACCAAGTGGCATCACAGTGGTCCAGAGGTGACGGAGTCTAATGGGATCCAGACTCCTTAAGGTCTTTTGGTGGATCATAAAAATCTGAGGTCAGGTCTAATGTATTTTTTTGTAAGAATCGTAGCAAATTAGGGTTGGAAGGGACCTCGGGAGAGAGACCATTGCTCCTTGTTCTGTTATCTGCCACTGAGAGCAGTTTGCTCCATCCTCTTTGAAAACATCCTCTTGGAAGGAAGGCTCGTGAATCCAAAATAAAGCATACCCAACAGGAGGAAGGCTGTGGAAAGCTCTTTGAATAGAAGCCATAGCAATGATGCACTTTGATTGGGGTTTGTTTTTTTTTAAATACTAACTCTTCCTACTTCTGACATACCTACTCTTGGATCCAATGGACAATCAGTCTATAAAACAGTTTTTAGAGATTGAGACATGGACCGTCCAGGAATTCCTTCCACTCAAAATTGAGCGGAGTGGTCTCTCATTACTGTTCAGCTGTTTTTCCAAAGCTTTATGATCTCCTAGTTCAGCTTTGTTGCATGTTTGAGAACAGATGAGTTATATTCTTCATGGGACAAAAATTTCAAAATGAAACTTGTTAGAACAAAAGTTAATTTCATATGTATGTAGCGATGCCCTTCATCGGTTAAATACTAACCACTCTTTTTTCTAATAAGGAATAACCAGTTTTAAATGAGCCGTTGCTCCATTTGAGGAAAGGTTGCATTGCAGTTAATGATGGGCAGGAAAGCTAATCAACTGGGGCTGGCAGAGCCCCATGAGCTAATTTGTTTCTTTGAAAAGGGTTTTAGAAGCCCTTTGTATTTAAATGGCCTAAACTTAGTTCTGAAGCTTTTAAAATCTTACACCTTTTATAACGTCTATTGATTTATAGACTATACAGTATGCTATGTGGCTTTCGTTTTGTGGTTTTGTTTCAAGTAATCATTTGATACTCTGCTTTGGAAGCGCGCGTGTGTGTGTTTACACACGCAGAGAATGACAAAGTGTATATGTTTCCATCTCTGTATACACAGGCACCCACATACCAAGTATTACCCTTTGTTTTAGAGGTTCAAAAGCATAGGACAGCTTTCATTTTTGCCAGTGCAGATGCTTTCTATTTGTGGTGGCATCTGCATTATAAAGGCCTGCGATGGTCCAAGGTCACCAAACAATAGCTGTCCCCTTTGACTTTTTTTTTTGTCCTTGCATTTAGTATGCTAGTAATCATTTTAAGTGATTTATTACGTAAACCCTATTTCTCTCATTTTTAATTCCATGGTGCTGTGTTTTCACATAGGGAAAAACACTTTTAGTAAATAAGAAACCAGTGATAGTTTGTCAGATTTGCAATAAAATAGGCAATGGGATTATGTCTAGGATAAAACACACTTCCTTTTAGATTAGTCTGTGCTGGTTTGTGGGATTTTGTTGTGATTTGAAACACAGAGGACAATTCCATTTTCTTTCTTTTCTAATGGACCTTTTATTACAGGAGGTATCTTACATATGCTGGGTGACTCCGTATCACATTTGTATACTTCCTGAAGAGCAGGCTTGTGTGGTGGGGATGAGAGAGGCCTTTAATAATTGCCAGTTATTGGAAAACTGGCAGTTTATTACTCAGAAATGTAAACTGATGCTCTTGAAACAGTTACGTTTAGATATTGAATCTGAAACCAATACATTTCATGTTTCAAATATGCATTTAATTTTTGTGTTTTCAGGATACTTGTCGTAGTCTTGCAAGAGAAAATTGCTGCTTTCGACAGCTGTACGTTCACAAAAAAATTCTTCGTCACGAGTACGTATATTCCCGACTTCAGTTTTTCTGCTCTAGCGATTAGTGGTAGTCCCATAAAAAACAGATTTCAGGTGGTCAATAGAATTGGATTGCAAGTCACATATGAAATTGTAAGGAATATTAGCTTTGACAGGTCTA
>NW_005841850.1:1463380-1464035 GCF_000455745.1 Alligator sinensis | reverse complement strand
CTGTTCGTTCCTTAAAAGTGCAAAGCACCCACAATTTCCAGTGGATTTCTTTGAGATGCAGGTGTTGCATCACTTCAGAGAATCTACTCCCTTTGCTCTGTGTATTTGTGGAGCTTTGCAATTTATTGTCACTGTCGATAATTCTCATTTCTTGTTGAGTGCCTTGTATTGATAATCTGTTGTGGGATCTTTTGGGACTCATTCTGGTCCCGGTGCCTCCATACTGGCACTCTGCATTTCGAACTCTAGTTTTTATACGTAACTGATTTTGCTTGAAAATACGTGCGTCATTCCTGTGGTCTAACCACATTTGCTGTTCACCTTCCTTGGTTCCAGGTTTCTTGGAGGAGGGGAGAGGGTCCCCTATTATTATTTTTTTTTTTTTATGTTTTGGTAGCCCTGAAAGTCTAACCAGGTCACAGCTGTGTTGTGCTACAGATAAGCACGTCTACCCACAGGTGCTTTCACCTGCTGAGTCAGCAACTGAGGCTATTAGCTACTGTCCCTTCCTTCCTGTAACCCGGGTGCATTTAGAACTGCTTTTCTTCCATTTATCGATGATTAATCCTAACTGGTAAAGTATCCTCCAGAAACGGTTCCTCCACACCCTCCCTGTTTCTCCTGTACTAACTTCTATCTTTCAGTAATTCATAGA
>NW_005841850.1:1418501-1463349 GCF_000455745.1 Alligator sinensis | reverse complement strand
AGGGAAAGACGGTACATTTCTACTGCTGTTACTCTTGATTTGTCTTTGGAGCTTGCTCATAAAGGTGCACAATTCATCTAGCCCCGAGACTAAACATACGCCTATGTCATGCTAAGTGTCATTTAGGCCCAGAAGTGACATATCTTTTCTCCAAAGTGCTAGTGCTTGTTCACAAAGACGGCCTCTTCAAATGTTGTATTACTGATCTTCTCCTGGATCGTAACGTACACTGCAAGTGGTTTTGCCCTCAAATGGGAAATCTTATTAAAGCAAGCTTTAAATTAAAATGGGGGGGAGGTGGAAAAAAAAATGCTTGCCTTAAGGCACACCTGGCACCTTCAATTACAACACCAAAAATATTTTCTTCCTTCACTTCTGTATGTTTAAAAAAAATAATCAACCTAGCTATTAGAAGCTCTTTCTTTGAGAAGAAATATCCTTATGCAGTAATATGAAAGTTGCCAATAGGTGTCAGTTTCTTCCTGTGTCTTGGACTCTCCAAATTCCTCAGAATCCAGCAGCGTTCAGTAAATACGGCCGAACGGAGGCAGGCTTTGAATTAAGGTTTGCGTTGGGTTTGTTTTCCTTTTTATGCCTTGACAGAAATAAGGTATAAATAAGCTAGCTTTTTATTTTTGCACGGGTTCAGTAATTCAACTTCCTAGTGGCTCTGCATCTTGATAAACTTCTGCATAATTGTTTGGAAGCCAGATAAAAAATGACATCTTCAAGGAAAAAAAAAACAACAGAAGTTAATTCAACTTTGTTTCCCAAAAAGTTGGACTGGTAATAAACACAGCGGCACACGGTGGTGTCTGGCAAAGGAATATTTCTGTTCCTAGTGTCAAAAAAATAAAATAATGCTGCTGATAAAAGTGCTGATACAGTGAATGTGTTAAATGTATTTTAGAATAAAATAATAATTGTTTTGAGAATCATTCTAGAATTAAAATCTCAATTTCCTAAGCAGTGAAATAAAACAGCAAAGCCAACTCCCAAATCGCTGCTTATCCTTTTAATTTTATATTTCTGATGTTGGTGCGTGTCCCAGTATGTACAGGCCTTTACTTGTGTTTACATACACGTGTGGTTTTTGCAGGTTAAATGCGACTTAGAAAACTGTCAGTTCTTAATTAGAGTTGGGAGTGTGGTTATTCATTTGAATCCAACTGGATAAATAAGCTGTTTTCCCTTACTGGTTATGCCGAAAGGCAGCAGTATGGATAAACAGGTCGTCCGTCATAAAGATCTACAATAGGAATTATTGTGTTTCAACTGAAATCATTTTATAAAAATGTAAGTTATTAGCAAGCGACATAACTTACTAAGCCGTGACTTATTATGTCCATTTTCTACACTTGGCAACAGATTTCCAAGGGCATGAATGACACTGGTGTGCCTAACTCCTTTTCAAACTCCGAGGAAGTTAGGTTCCTGACAGCTGTTTGTGTCTGACAGTTTATGCTGTGGTTCATATTCAGACCTGTTTTTAGAAAGCTTGATTAAAATCTCTTCAGACATTTTTGTATTTATAATGAGGAGGTGGGGGGGAGGGGGAATACTTCCTTCTTCAAAAATAAAAATAAACTGCACTTTTTAAATAAAGGGCAATAGCCAGTGCGGCTTTGGAACTTGTCCTGGATAGAGTCCTCAGCGAGGCTTAGTGTTTTGCTTGATTTGACAGGAAAATGAAAACTGTCTGACCAAAAAATCACCAGCAAGAATTCTCAGTAGGTAGCTAAGGTTTCAGCAGGGCTTAGTGAAGCCCTTCCTCCTTTCAAACACATCCCTGGATGGTATCCCATTCTCCCCTCAATGCAGGCTGAGTGAAGGATAGGCTACTGAAAGGATATTTTGGATGCAGGGGATTTGCATTGGAAAACGCACTTAAATCCTTTGCTCTAAAAAAGTCTGCCTTAACACGTAGGACAGTAATACGTTCTTGATGCAAGCCTAGTTATTTTAGGGCCGCCCTGCTGTTTGACTGCGTTCTGCAGCGTTTCCTAAAATCTAACTTTTCATTTCAAATGAAAACGTTTCTGCCCCTAGTTCCTCACGTGCCTTAAGATGTGCAGCTTGGGAGGAGGTTTGCTGCTCTTCTGCCCCTTACGCTTATAACCGGAGAGCAGCCCTAGAAGGAACCTGGGTACAAATTCCTGGAGCACCTCCTTTCATTAGGGAAATGTCAAGCTATAGGACCCAACAGCTTTTGGGCTCCTTTTTGCACTAAAGGAGGAGCGTGTGAAGAGGCTGGGGTGCAGCGCAGAATTAGAATGACTTGACGTTTGCAGATACCGTTCCTACAATATAAACCACTTGCAGTTGCCTCCAGCTACACAACAGTAGCTGCAAATGTTGGAAACGGCGTCTCCTACCCATCTTGCCTCGTTCAAGTGTAAGCCTCGAAGCATCATCAAGGACTTTCAAATTCTGACATGTTCTTTTTATTAATTATTTAAACATGGAAATGAGTGCAGAATGTCAAAACCATAGCGTCACAGCTAGAAATTAAGGTTTGTTCTAGTAACATTAATAGCACTTTGGAGAAAGGAAACACATGAGCAGTATTTTTTGTTTTGCGGGGGGAGAGGCTGTTTTTTGGGGGGAGGGAGGGCTGTGGTTGAATGTGCTATCTTAATATAGTTGTAATAAATATATCATCAATTATTCAGGTTGTAAAGTATGGTCAAGTTCATGCTTCTGTGAGAGCGCTAACTGTGCAACTTGAACATTGCATTAATACGGGGTTTGTTTGTTTTTTCTTTTTCATTTAATTAGAGAGAAATGTAATGATTGAATTTTAATGGCGGAGAGCCAGGGATTTTTACTGTAGGCTTTCATACAAGTACTCATAATACAGGTGCCCCAGTCTCCCATGTATGAATTCGAGGCAGGTGTTGATACTGCAGGTAATCATGGAGGGGAAAAAAATCTCTCTAACTTCCACTTCTGACATATCCACACTGAGAGGTGTTCAGGCTTCGACATCTGTCCTCCAAGTAAAGGCAACACCCGCAGTTTGTGAGGAATTCCTGCCTGTAACTTTCCTATGGAAATCCACTCTCCACTGTGTCTACATTAGCAGCCAGGCCAGCTGCATCGAGAGAGAGGCTTGTCCTGGAAGAAACAAAAAAAGAATTAATCTGGGAATGGCTGGAAGTTCGCCGTTTGAAGTCTTTCCTTGTAGCCCAGCCCAAGAAGCTCATTTGGCACTTTTATTAAACGCTTATTCCCTTGCCTTGCTCTGGAAGTTGAGGTGCAGATTTTAGATCATTGGACTTGAACTCTGCTTCCCAGATTTGCTTCAGGGCCTCTCCGTGAATATTGCATGTGGCTGCGGGATCGCAAAGCAAAGCGATGTGCAGGCAGTGGTGTTGTTGTTTGTTTAGCTTTGTAAAGAAGAAATGTGAAATAACTGGGTTTCATTGATTTGTATGCCATCAGTGCTCCCGCAACCCTCCTCCAAAAATGCTTAGTTAGTGTAATGGTGGTGATTACAAACCTGATGAGTACTTCCCTATCTATAAAGAACTTTCTCCCTGCCCCCACCCTGCGAAGAGATTAGCACAGATAACATCATACATGTAGCATTATCTTTGCATCCAATAACGAGTGCTTGTTTAGTTTCTCTTGCCCTTCCACTCCTCATATTGATATATTCTCAATCCATTATTCTCTAGAGATAAAGACAGTTATTGCAGCCATTATCTGGCACCACAGTTCTATCGATGCTGCACGGTTAGCCCCTTAAGAGGTAATTTTCCGAAGAGTTTAGTCAGTATACTTTATAGTCCATAAAGAGTCAGGAAGATTTTTGCCTAACCATGGAGCTAAAATTGTTCAATATTTACTAAATGCTCCTCTAACCCTTGAAACAAATAAATAAAAATAGACGGTAATCTGTGATTCGGGGGTTATGCTGTAGTTTGCTTTTTATTATTGGCAGTCACGTGCCGGATGCTGGTGACTTCAACCTACCATCGCTTGGTTCTGGAAATGATCTTAGGCTTCTTTTGTACATTTGTGCATCCCTCTCCCCCAATCCACAAACAGGCATCAGTTCGTGGCTGACCTCTCTGCTCCACAGCTGGAATGTGAGATGTCTTATGGAGGAATTAAATGTGAAATGGAGTTAAACAGGAACTTTTGAAAAGCTTTTTGTATTTCCAGTCCCTTTGCAATCCTATTCGGCAGAGGTAATTCATCCTGATCCCGATTGTCTGAGCTGCTGGAATTTGTGTAGTTTAGTGATTCTTAATCAGGGTGCTGTGGCATCCCGTGGTGCCTTCCAGGGGTGCCAGGCAATATTGGTGTTGTTGGGTGCACAAACATGATTCACAAGATACACCCAGAGATTTTGAATGAGAATCCATAGCGTTAAAAACATTCCAACTTGCTGAGTCTTTGCTGAGTTCTTTCCAACAGGGGAATTGTTCTATTATTTTTCAGCAGTTTAAAACTGTGAAAGCAAAGAGCTGGTGTTTTCTGAGGGGTCTAAAAAGGTTGAAAACCACTGAACTAGTTTATGATAAAGTGTTCGGCTGGTAATTTCCTTCATCAAATTGCAGTGCAATTATTTTATTTATTTGTGCATCTAGAAGTGCTTCCACTACATAGCCTGGACTTGAAACACTTTTTTAAGGATTATTATTAAGGGGACAAGTTTTTGAAATGCCTTGTCTGCCAATCAGATGCCAGTGCTCATAGCAGCAGGAAAACAACTCTTTAGAAGAGGTTGAAAGACCCAAGTATTGCATGGGCAGAAGGCTCCCGGTCTGAAATGAGGGCTTGTACATGCTTCTCCTTAATGTTCCTCTACCGTGGCAAGACTGCAAGTTGTTAATAATAAGTTTCTGTGATGTCCTCTTGCGAAAACAAGGGTCTGAAGTAACATTCTTTACTGTGTGACTACATTATAGGAGAAATATGCAAATAAAAGAGAGCAGTTAAATCTTCAGGATTGTAAACAAGGCCTCACTTTTGGGATTCGGAAAATTTAAATTGCCCTGCTATAAGGATCATTATCCTCCTTCGTTCAGAGGGCATGCAAGCCACTGTGAAGAACTGCAGAAGTGTGTTAAATTGGTTTATGTTTGAAATACAGGGGCTTGCAGTTCAGTTTCCTGTTGTCACAGGCCACCAAATCCTACAGTTCCCTCCCTAACTTCTCAGTCTGTCTTGAAACTAACTTGGTTTCTTCCTTTCACTACTCTTGCTGGAAGGCTGATCTCAAACCTTGCTCCCAGAGGCGTAGGTTAGAAATGTTCTTTTAATTTCCAGCCTGCATTTATTCATGGCCTTTTTCATACCCAATTTATTCTTGTGCTGACGTTGTCCTTGGGCTTAAATACAGAGAATGTGTTATGCTGGTTTAGTGAAACGTGGCTACGATAGGGGGAAAGACCAAAGGAAAACCTGGACACATACTTGTTATCTACCAGTACAATAAAATGATTGCATGCATCTCATTGAATAGCCCGAGCAGAAAACCAGAAGACCCCCAAGGTTAAATCAGATGCTGTGGCCTGAAGTTTGCCAAAACCATGTTTAATGTAGAAAGTGTTGAAAGTCAGAGTTTTCTACGGTACATTTTCCTGGATAAGTCGGCTCTGGCAGCTAACAGCAACATATCTAAACTGCTGTTACAGAATTGAAGGGAAGGGGAGGTTTCTATGGGTAAGTACATACAAACGGCTAGATTTAATTCTGCAGTGAGCCTAGTGCAGATGGAAGTCTGTAGCTGTATGCAGGGATCTACCAGCACGGTACTCCATATGTGTGAATACAACACACGATGACTGCTGAATCTCGTGCTACTTGAGTAAGAGCAATGAGGGTCTAATTAGCAGTGGTGCATAGGCCCTTTTGCCTTATTTCTCTGGCTTTTCAGTGCTCCCCTTCCCCGTCCTCCCCACCTTTTCAAAACTATCACTGACAAAACGCTTTGCATGGCCAGTAGGGTGGGTCCTGCCTTGTTGCTCTTGTGCTCGATTTTTTGCGAGGGATGTTTAAACAGAAGGAAGCATAAGAACAATAGAAGATCTCGGGGAAGTATGTGATAGTATGCAAGTAATAGCGTTTACATAGGGCCTTTCATCTAGAAGGATCCCAAAGGAATTTATAAACAATATTACTTTATACAATTTATAAACAAATAAATTTGGTTTGCCTTATGACGCTAAAACCCCAAACAAACAAGAAATATCAGACAAAACAACTTTATACGATTTGTTTTTCTTGGTATAAACAATGCTCATGCAACAACAGTCTCACTCTATCCGTTATTTACTTTCTCTCCCCTTTCTGCACTCCTCTGTCTCCTTGATCGGTCGTCACGTTGGGTTTTCTCCGGCCAGTTTACATTGCGTGATTCCTTAGGCAAAGAGTCTTGCGGCTTTGTCACTCTGAGGCCCCATGCATTCCTTTTAACTCTAGAAAAAAATATTTGGTTGTTAGAATTAATGTAGGCCACATAAGAAACTACTGAAATGCAACCACTTCTTTGGTGGACTGTCTTGGCTGACTATCTAACATGTCCTGGCAGTACTGGTTTACCAGCTTATAGAACTGAAAGTAGAGAATGCCGCGTATAAGTGATACAAACCAGTTATTATCAGGTGAGTTGAATTACCCATTCTGGAATTTAGTCAGGAAGAGAGGTGCTTGAAAACCCTATTCTTGAGAAAATACTATGGTATTTTTTTGATTCCTTTTCTGCCACTCTCCTCCCTTTTTCTTAAAATTCATCAAAAAATCTATACCTGTGGAAGTACACACTACTCTTTAGCAATGTGATCAGCTTTGACTCAGAAGTCTGAGTATCACCCATTGAGTACCATTTTCTGCAGTGTTTAGGTTATCTTTGGAAGCCTCCCATCCTTGTCTCAACCAGCCCTGACCCTGGTTATCTTCTGAACTCTTAACTGGATCTCAAACCCAATGTCACATGGCAGCGTGAAGTCCAAACAGATGCAGCTGGATTCACAGCTTGGGATTAGAGACTAAATGAATCTATAGAGGGCAGATTTTATAATAGTACTAGTTTATACCCATATGTCGCATAAACACTAATCCAAAGGGGTAGCTTGAAATGAAATTGTCCAACACCAGTATGAAATCATCACTGTCATGTGGGTATAAAGCATGGAACATCCATTAAAAGGAGGAGGAAAGCCTGTTATACACATTAGGAGGAGAATCCTTGTTATTGATACCAAAGAGGGTTAGTGTGCATGTGCAGAGGGGAAATGGGAGAGAACCTGGGAAAGGAAAGCAGTAAACATTATGGGGAAAGAGGAGATTTTTATGGTGTGGTCAAATAAAAAAGGATGGAAAAGAGCAACTTGCTGAAGAGACTTTCACTGGAAACCAGAAACCAGGTCAAGACGAAGGAGGAAAAAAGACAAAAAGCGATAAATATCATAACCAGAAATTTTTAAAGACTGTAAAATAGGTTAAGATATGAAGTCTCTAGTGCATGTTGTAAAAGAAGGAACATGCCAGTAGTGTCCTGAGATAGCCCAGTAGGGTCAGTTTGAAGAAATACAATGACATCGGCCAATTCTGCTTTTTTTTCCCCCCTCTGTTTTATTCTGTTGCACATAAATTAAAAACATTTTAACACAGTATATCAACTTGCATCGGATTTAGAAAGAATATGGGGGTGCATATACCCTTTCTCTGTGCATGGGTCCCAATTAATTCCCAACATGATATTTTGTTTTTTTTATAAAAACATATGGTTGTGTCTGTGAAAATGCCAGTTCTTATGAAGGCCAGCGTGTGTTACGTTCAAGTCTAAATAGAGGGACCAGTTTCAGTGGTTGTGCCGTTAACTACAATAGTCCTTATTTGTTTGGAAAAAAAACCTGGCATTTTAAAATGCTGGTCCTTCAAGCTAGCTGTCTTTCTGGTCATCAAGAGCTAGGTGCACAAAGGGATCCATGAAGCTACTGACTGCTCATTGTAAAATGAATGAGCAGTCTAGGAGCATAGACTAAACTTGGGATACCCCAGTCCCAGCTGAGTGCCCTGCTCTGCAGAGCCTTGCTCCCCTGCTTTGGTCCAATGAATCTTTCATTCTTTTCTTCAGAGTGGCATATCAATAGGAGGATTGGAGTGTCTATTAACCGCGCTTCAAGATCCAGGATCTTGATTCAAACCTACATTTCCCATCTCTCATAAAGTGCCCTAATTATCAGGCTGTGGCCATAGCCTGACAGATTGAGCACTTTGAGAGAGATGGGAAGTGTAGGTTTGAATCAAGATCTGGATAGTGCTTTAACTATCATCGCTGCCATTGCCACTACACCTTCATATCCACTGAGCTTTGTAAGGCCTGCCAGTGTGTAATAAGTGTGCCGAGCGCACATCTAACACAGTTGATTTCTTAGGTGGATGAACATCTAGGTTGGAGGATCCTGAAAGGACATAGTGGCAGTATGGATCCCATAATGGCAACCCTTATTTTGAAGATAGCAATTCAAGAGTTATTTGTATATTGAAAAGCCTCTAAATTAGTTTTCAGTAAGTTTTCACCTTTCCACAAGGGGGTAAAATTCCCTATTTTGATTAAGTGTTGCCAAGGACTTGCATGACTTGCTGTCCTTTTTGAAAGACTTTCCCTTGGCGATCTTCTCTTGGATGACCTCTCCATACCTTCATTGGAACTTGGAAATTACCGTCTTCTGGACAGTCAGTTTTGCTTTCTCGTGATGTTAATTTTCATTGTAAACATGGTAAAATTACTGCTGTTGCTGCTTAGAATTGGGGTTTTCTTCACTTGTTTTGAAGTTTAGCAGAAGCCAAAGTTAATCTTTAAGAGAGTTATGTTTGTAATGATTGGATATCAAGGCCTGACGGGTCACGCTGGCTGTCTCTTCATTTGCTGAGTGGATGGTGGATGAAGTTCTGCTGACTCCAGCTGTTTTTTTTGTTTGAGGTGGTAGAGGGGGACGATAGCAGAAAAACAATTTGCTTTTTGTCCTATAAAATATACCCTTTGTGTATCCTTCGTGCTACAGTAAGATTCCAAGCCAAATGGAGTCACAAAGGGAAGTTGCTTTTTCTTTTAACCATGTTTCTTAATTGAGAAAAGCTTAAGAGCGAGTTGCATGTCTGACCTGTATAGAGTTCATGGTTGGAATTTACTTGATTTGCGAGTAGTTCTGTATCAAGTTGACCGAATCCAATTCATGTAATTAATTACCTTGGAAGTGATGATACATATAATGAAAATGGCCACTGTTGCAGCTGTAGCTTTTCAGAGATAATGCTAGACATTATGTATAGACTGTTTTGTTGATTTATGGAAAAAGGCATTTTACAGTTCTAAATGGACTTTGGCTCATTCAAATGATCAATAACCACTTTCTTTTTCAAGAAGGTGTTTAGTTATATATATATATAAAAAAAAGTGGATTAATTGCAATTTTTCAAGCATGGTACGTTTGTTTGGCTGATACGACCAGTTGTGCTCCTATTTCTTCCTTTTATTGCTAAATACTTGTATGAGAGAGACTGAATTTTCCATATCAGGGTGGTCCAACTGGTGGCCCATGGGCTGCATCTGGCCCAGGGGTTCACCTGTAGCCTCCAAGGCTCTCAGCCTGGGTACCACCCCCCCCATTGGTCCTGATGCTGCTGCCTGGGTCTCCAGGCTCCCTCTCCCTCTTCCAGCCCCCACCTCTAAGAGTAAATTTTAGTTTGCAATGAACTGGCGTTGTGGTGATATGCTCAAATTAGTGAAAATGATCCTGAAAAATCTATTTGGCAAAAAAGAATCCATAGGTTTTGTAACTATAAAAAACAACCATTTAATTTGGCATGACAACCTGCTTAAAAGAGACTTAGTTCTGGAATAGAAGAGGGTGACAAACCAGAAATAAAGTGCCTTCCTATTGGAAGTGTATACAATACCTATCGTGCATTGTATGCGGTTGTAGGCAGGGTTATTTAAGGCCCTCACTTCTGAGCTGGCCTTGATAATCTGGATGGTCCCAGTGATGCTGTGGAAGTGCACACAGGATGAAACCCCGGGTCATGGAAGTCGCTGGGAATCTTGCCATTGATTTTCAAATGGGCCAGTATTTCATTCACAGTGTATAAAGTTAAGTGTGCATAAATCTTTGTCAGATGAGGGGTCTCTATGCATAAACACATTGAAAAAAAGATTTTCAGTTCATTGCATCTGTCGACAAGCAACAGGCATTCTGTGAAGTTAAATTTATTATAATGTAAATACCTAGAACTAATTTTGTCAAAATATGGAGAAACCTACTTTTCCAAATGCTAAAAAAACGCACCCCACACTCCCAACAACTTCAGCTAACAGCTATTATCGCACAAAATTTTGACTGAAAGGGTTTTTAAAGTTGTGAAATCTCCGCTTCCCCAGCATTTCGGGTGACATTAAAATAAGGAACTCAAACATAAGGAAAAATTAGCATTTACACTTAATTATCTGTTAATAAAATAGCTCATGTAGCCACAATCTTATCTTCAACTACAAAAATGTAAGCATTTGCTGAGTGATATGAGCAATTGAAAGCTCTTTGTTTAGACTTTTTGTTTTCTTGGCAATAGCTAAAATTCTTTGTAAGAAGTCATTAAGATATTTCTCAATGCTGCCTTTTGAAAATTTTCAGGCTGCTATCCTTGTCCAGGGCCAAATATGAATCCCATTGCTCTTGGAAGCCGTTGGCTTGCTTATGCAGAAAATAAGGTAAGGAAGTGGTTAAATCTGTATATTTTTCTGTAAGACAGAAACTAGAATGAATTTAGTAAAATCTCAGGAGCGAGCATGAAAAATATTACAGTTTATTTCAAAAAGCAGTTTGATAATGAAGGTAGGTGTAAATATAGATTTTTTTTTTTTAATTTTATTTTTTTTACCATCTGTTTTTGTCTGCAATTAGATTGCAACTTTGCTCTACCTGTTACAGTTTTCTGTGTTTGCAGAGCCTAGGCATAAAAGAAATAGCAGGGGCAGAAAAAAGGTTTCATGTTTGCTTGATATGGGTTACTCAGCAATTAACACTTCTCAAAAATAATTTGGAATCTTTTATTTCAACCCCGATGAGACCTGGTATGTGGATATCCTTCCCCCTACTTCCCAAGTAGGGGGAAACTGAGTCACAGAGTGGTCAAAGGGCTTGTCCAAGACCACACAGCAAGTCAGTGGGCAGAGTCAGGAGAACTCAAAAATTCCTGGCTCCCGGCCTCCAAGCTCAATCTATTAGACCACAGCTGTCTCCAAACACTGAAATAGAGAATTAGTTTTGATTTGTAATTTATTTTTTTAAAAAGAAACAGAGAAGCTTTAGGTGCCGGTGAAAGTGTGATCAGCACTTGTTTTACCAAATCTTATTCTGCTGCCTAGTTTCTGATTTAAAACGAGACTCGTTTGAGAACTTTGCCCCCAGTCACCAGTGCATGGTTTGCGTTTTAAAGTAGCCTGACTCCGCTCGGTTAAACCCCATGACAAGAATAGCTGCTGGCAGAGCTGAGCCAAAGATGCGGAGAGAAGCAGCTTTAATACATTTGCCTGCTGCTACACCTTTTCAAGCACAGCTGATCTCTGTCCGAATTCAGGCCTGCTTTGTGTTGCAATGCCAAGCTCAGGGGTCAGCTGCGTAGCAGCCGGACTTGCAGATTAGCCTGTGAACTTAATGAGTACCGCTGCTACCGGAAATGCAAATAGCACGTTTTAAAGAAATGTGTCTGAAAGTAACTTCTTCCACTTGTGATTCCCATATTGTCTTTTTTCCCCCCTTTCTAACTATTTTAGCCCTTTTAATATAATCAGGAAGGGGGCACATGCTGGAGCATATATTTATTTTTAGGGCGGTCCTCTTTCTTTCAGTAAAAATGAGGGAATGCAGCAGCTAGAGTTTTGACATATATGCAGCAGCAATAAATATCAGCGACTCATTTGCTGATTTATTTAGATAAGAGAGCAGCTTTTTATTATCCTTTTCCACATTCTGCCTCTTTTCCTGGTTGATAGTGGGTATAGGCGTCCTGCGTTTTGGAGGGGGAGAGATTAATAAAAAGAGCAGGGTAGAAGCCCTGCAACTCCAGTATCCAAGCAGTTAATGTACTGAAGCTTGAAAACCCTCGAAGAATTAGAAATGTGAATGTAGCTAACTTTTGCTTTTGTCATTTTTGTGCTTGCTAGAGTCTTTAACAAAAAAAAAAAGGAAAAAAAGAAATAAGCCACATCCAAATTCTTAGCATGTCAAATATTTAATGTTACATAGACATGGCTAAAGCCTTTGATTATATTTATTTAAATTTATTTGTGGTAACGCTGCCAGACCAAAAATCCCACCATTTCAAAGTTTATGAATTCTTAGTGACTACTCATCTTGTAATTGAAAACCAAAGTTGAGCATGCGACAGTCTGGGTGGCACCCAGAAGATTATAAAAAGGGGTTAAGTGTCTCAGCAGGGCTTTTTGCTATTTGTATGAAAAAAACCACACTACTATACATGATAAATAAGAGCTATGCTAATGGGTTATGGGGTTGTATAGTTTAATAGTAGTGATTTGCTGGCTGTCTTTCTTCTTGCAGCTGATCCGATGCCATCAGTCCCGTGGTGGAGCCTGTGGAGACAACATTCAGTCTTACACTGCCACAGTCATTAGTGCTGCCAAAGTGAGTACATCATCAACTGCTGGGAGAGGTTATCATGTGCAGTGATTATCAGGTCTTCCTACTGAACGCCACTGGGATTTTTTTCCCCACTCTTCTCATTCACAAAAGAAAAAAAAAAAGGAAAAAAAACCCCTCACTTTAATTAGGTATGCGAGTTGGGTTTTGTTGTTTTTTTTTAATAGGGTTAATACCAACTATGATATCTTGTCAATGGCTGGAGGGAAATCTGCTTCAGCAGGGTTTCCAGTGTCAAGCACTTTTCAGCAAGTACTCAGCACTTTTTCAGGATTGCAGACCTTCAGCTTGCAATCCTGCTAGCAGCCCTCTTCGCACAGAGCATTCTTGGTGAAATCAAGTCAAATGCGACCAGCTACAGAGGATCCATTCACAGGCCTCCAGGTGTGCAGGATCAGGCCTCTGCTCTTTGAGTGACTAGCCTAATAATGCTAATTTTATGACTACAGTAGTGCTTAGCACATTATGGAGACATTGACACCAGTACTGTGTTTTTACTGCATTTTCAAAGATAATAAAATACTACTGGAGAAAATTACTTAACCTGGTTATTACAACCTTCTTCAAAGTCTTCAAATCTTACTAATAATGTTTACATTCAGATACCATTGCCTATGGTTTGCTTAGTCTTAACAGCGTTATAATATTCCCCTGTGTTTTTGTGGAAGTGTCTGAGTTTTCATAGTGTGAGAGGAAGACTGTGGCTTGGAAAAATCTTAAGCTGGCCAAAAGACTGAGGAATTGTGTTTCTTTCTTCTTTTCTTTCCCCCTAGAGGTCTTGCCTACAGCATTTCTCTCTCTCTCTCTCTCTCTCTCTCTCTCTCTCTCTCTCTCACACACACACACACACACACACACACACACACACACACACACACACACACACACACACACACACACACACACACACACACACACTTTGGTGTTGGCTGGCAAACTTCACGCTGATTACAAGCTTTTGGTACAACCACTAGTCTTTTGATTTGTGAAATACAGAACAAAACATTTCTAATAATAGGCATTGCAAAGAGACTTGAAATGACAGCATGGAATAGAAAGTACAACTACACTGAACAAAACAACAGTTTCAGGAACCCACAAAGAGAAGCAAAGGTCACGCTATTTCATATGAAAACAAATAAGATATAAAAATGAATGTGTTCCTTCAGGATGGCTTTTGGACCTCATCTTGCTGTGGTTGGAGGGAGAGAAAAATCACGGGTTTTTATGTTGCCGAGAGAAAAGGGATCTCCGTCTTTCTGAAGATACTGGCATGAATCCATTCACTTTGGTACCTAAGCACAATCCTTTTCCACCCTGCTCAAGTCCATGAAAAAATATTAGTGTGTCAGCTTATTGTAGCCTACTTTTATTGCAAAAAGCAGGAGTGAGACTCACTCACCTTTCACATTCGTGGTTTTTCAGGGAGCTGAACAGGATGAAATAGGGATCATACTTAAGCACCCAAATAATACAACTTAGGCACTTAAATATATTTGGCCCTTGCATACTATTTGGCACACTGGCCATGTCTACACAAGCAGCTGACTGCACAGTTGTTACTGCGGAGTCATTTAGTACTTGCTTAACCAAGCAGCTGACTGACCAGGTGTTACTGCGCAGTCCTGTCACCGCACGGTTATTTTTAGATGCTGTTGTGCAGTGGCTCGTTACTACCGTGCAGTAGTGTCGCCATCATGGTTCACGCCCAGCAACTCTACAGTGCCGTAGCAATGAGCTACGGTGCAGCAGCTTGTTGATACTACACTGTAGCATCTTGTGCAGATGCTCCCACTATGTTGTATCCATAATGTCCATTTTGAGTTCCTCCACCATCAAGGAAAAATAGAACCAGTGCTTTCCATCTTATCATGTAACATCTTGTTTTTGTTTCTGTTTTTAATTCTAATGGATTTGGAAAATAACCAGCTCAGTGTGATATTTCATGGCAATGCACTTAATTCTACCCCATAGTGGAAAGTAGGGAGTTTGGGCTGGTATATCTTTGAGAAGACCAGGCCACAGACAGCATGGTTAAACCTTTATATATAGCTAAACAACGTGTGTCCAATATTCCTTACAGGATAAAGGTGAATTTTATTTGTTCCAGGGACTGGAAAATATAGCCAGGGAGTATCTGTCAGAACATAAAGCCCAAAAGGGCCTCTAAACAAGAAAATAAATTAATAGGTTTCCAGCCAGCAGGGACCATTATAATGATGTAGTCTGACCTCCTATGTGATATAGGCCAGAGAATTTCACCTAGGAGTTCCTTTGTTGAGCCCAGTACATACAAACTTGAAAGTAATGATCACACATCTCATTAATAGGTACAAGTAGAAAAAATACTTGCATTTGTTCCCTCCCCTATTTAACATGAGTAGTAGTCTGAGATGGAAAGCTTTTAGATAATATTCACCACTAAACCTTGTCCATTTTATGCATTCAGCCAAAAGCAAAAAATGCCACTAAACTTCTAGCATTTGGGAAGAGACTTCTGGGTTGATACTGCAGGGCAGAAGAGGAAGCTTCACTTGTATCCGGATATCATCAAACGTATTTGTGCCAGGCTTCTCTTTCCCCAATTGTTGGATTTCCCAAACTCTGGTTGGTTGTGACCAGTTGTGTACAGCATCGCTCTTGTATTTAAGACAGGCAGCAGGATGGGCATATGTATAAATGACACCTCTGGGGTTTAAAAAAAAAATTAGAATACAAAATTGCTTGCCTCACTAGATAGGGTGGGGTTTGGTGCCGGGAGAAGCTAAGTCCCTCTTGAAGGGAGGGAAGTCATGGCTGGGAGGAGGAAGTGGCATTTCAGGTTGTCCCTGGTCTCTTGCCCCTTTACCTCCGGTGGCTGAAGGCTGGAACGTTGCACCTTTTTCTCCATTCCTTGCCTCATGCTGTATCGGAGCATTAGGAAAAGAGGGTCACCACTATCATTTGGGTCCAGATGTGGAGCTCATGGCTGCTGCTGCTGTAGTGTTGGCCTGGGTGATTTCACTCGTGCCCGGTGCTGGAGCTGAGGATGCTACAGTTGGCATCCCATTGCAGCTTCCATGTTTGTCTCAGTATTAGTATACTAGAAAGTGCAAGGGCTGCCTAGATGTTTTGGATCATGGAAGGTATTTTTCCTATATTTCCTCCTTCCTCTCCACAACTGTGGAACTACCTTGCATTTGCAGCCGTCCCATTGTTCAGCATGCTTGTGTGTTATTCCCCTCTGTGTCTTTTGCCTATACATTTTGGGAGGGGGGGACTGTCACTGTCTACTCTTCTGCATATGTCCCGTGCTTAGCACTACAACTGCAGATATTACAGACTGCTTGTTTACTAATGTGTCATTCTTGCATTTAAGTTAGCAGTTCTAACGAATGCAGAGGGGCAAAGCTGACAACCCTGTTTTCACTGATTTCATAAAGTCGTATGTTAGGGTAGTAATGTGCAATTTCCTACTAATTGGGATGCTGATTTACCTCATTGACAAATACACACTCCAAATATCTATTACCCTTTGCCCTTCCCATTACCTCACCATCAGCCTTATTGCTTGCTTAAGTAAGCCTTCATTTTCAGGCCTCAACTGTAGCTATATCTTATCAGCATGGAATGGTTTAGGATACACCTCCTTTGATCAGCAGAGGTGTTAGCGTCTTTTCAAGTGGGTATCCTTTTTTCATTCCCTACTCTGTCACTTTTGAGTTCAGAAGTGGTCCCATAAAAATTCTTCTTTTTCCACATGACCTTGTATTTCAGCCTTTTTTGCCTGGCCTGCTTCCAGCCTCTCATTGAGGCAAGTGGAGGAACCTTCATGCAAAGGAAGGAAATAAAATTGAGCAGAAAGGCTAACACTAATAGGCAGAGGCGTAGCAAGCTCATTGAGCGCCTGGGGTTGGGGGCATGGGAGTTTGCTGACCACTGTAGTTGGCGGGGAAAGAGGGGAGAAATGTGGGTGAGTGGAAGGGAAGGCTTACCTTCCTGGGTGGTGGTGGATGCTGCTACTGCTGCAGAAGCAGCATCCGCTCCACTCCAGCAGCAGCATCCCTGTGACCGGCCTCCCTGAGAGCCAACCCCAGTGCCCAGCTTGCTTCTACCCCCACCCCTCCTTGCTGCCCAGTACATACTTATTGGGTGCAGGGTTGTGCTTGCTCTGACAAAGGCTCCCAGGGGGATGGGGAGCAGCATTTCTCTAGGTCCACTCGCTCCCTGCGTCCCACCCAGGGATACTACTTGGTGCAGCACTGCCCCTGCCCAGCCCTTATAGCCAGGCAGGGGCAGTGCTGGGGAGATGATTCTAGCACCCCCTCCTAGTCTCACCCAGGACTGGTGCCCTATTCACTTGAACCTAGTTAGACTACTGCTGACGGGGCTCCCTCTGAGAGCTCCCACTTTGAAATCCTCTGTGGAAGGGCTCAACGATGGTACAAAATGTTTATTTGATTGGGGGAAAAAATTATACATTGGTAGCTCGCAGTTTTTCTTGCCCCTAATGTGATGTGCAGGGGTTTAGCTTATGAAGTAGGCTTCCTGTTTAATCAGCAAATTCAGCAGTTATCTTTAATCCCTTTAGCTGGCGGTGCTAGAAATTCCCCTGTTAACATTTCATACCAAGTTCGAAAACAGTCATGAGATGCTGGGTCCTGATGCCAAAGGGTTAATATCACCCTTTTTATCCTGACAGTAATAGAAGTAAACTTGCTCTATTATGATTTTATTGCGTGTCCATCTAAGTTTTTAGCTGCCTAGAAGGGATTTGTCTTGAACATCCTGGTTTTCACTAGTCCAGTGGGAACGCGCATCTCATGAACTTCGTTTTCTGCTGTTGCAGTTGTGAAGCTTGTACTTCCCTGCTCTTTCATGTCATCACGTTTGTTTAGAGTCCGCTTGCTATAAATGTTGTTCTAATGCAGCAGCGACCATTTCCATAGCTTGATTGAATGTCATTTCCTTGGAAATAGAAAATTAACACGTTGTTAACCACACATCGCTTTACACATTTTAATTAAAAGCTACAAATTTCAGATGAAAATCACGGCGTCTAATAAGATAAATATTGGGCCCTATCATTCTGACTTCTGAGGTTCCTTCCACTGCTGGCGAAACATCCTCACGGAACGCGGCCCATTACAATGTAATGCCGTTAGTGATGGATGCACTTGTATATGCGTGGTTTAATTAGCATCTGCATGTGAAGCTGCTTGTCTGTGCTGTCCACGTTTTTTGGAGTGAACGGGCAAATTCTTGCATCCCCACAGTGCTCCGCTTGCCTTTGTCATCTTGCTGGAGAGAAACCAAGCGCTGAAGTGGGCAGGGGACATTCATCCTCCGTTTCGGTTCACTCTCTCAGAGATATCTAGCTTGGCCTTGCTGTACCTCATCCAGATTTAGGTGGCCTAGTAGGCAGTCCCTCCACACACTTCGGATGTGCTGCCAACAGGTCCTCATTTCCTCTGCGGCTGTATTTCAGCATGTCTGGTTCTCATCGAGACTGCAGATAGGAAACAGCGACACTTTATTTCAGGGGCTCGGCAACAGTTTGGTTTAACTTTGTGTCTATAATTGGTCAAATCAGGAATTATGACATTAATCAAAATGTTATTATCAACGACATTTGTATAAATGGAACCTTTTGTTCTTTCAGCTGTTCCTGTTTCTCCTTACAGGTTCTTTCTTGGGAAAAATTCAACTTTTTTATACTGATTTTAGGGTCCTTTGTGAGACAGAAACAATCTATCGCTTTGTCATTCAAACCTCGTTGAAACTAAATAGATTAGCAGTCACAGGATGATGCATTTAAATTTTCTCAGCTAATTAAGGATGTGCTCATTTTTAGATTAACCAGGATAAGTGCATACATTTGTCTTACTTGAAATGATTTTGGGGATTTTTGAGCAAGGGCAAGGGAGCTTTTTTAGATGCTGGTTTTGTTACTCATGCAAAAAGTGTGTTAATTTGAACATTGTACGTAGAGATTTACAAGAAAACATTGAATGAAACATTTGGATGAACACATTGCTTAGCATTCACTCGCTGTCAGCACCCATCAATAAGGAGGGAAGACATAAAATACAAACTTGAATTCATTTAAGTGTTCAATGTTTTTGATGCCCTGCCTAATGTCTAACATCAAATAATAAGCCAAGTTTTCTTGTCACCTAATAACAGCTTCAGTTGACTCTTTCTTGGTGTCTTCTAATCCCAAGGTGCTAAAATGATTTGGCAAAAACTGCATCTGTTTTCTCTTGTTACCTGATAACTTCTTAATGAGTACTAACAGCTTATGTGAGAGCAAGGCCATTAGCACTAATGGATGGGGAGGACAGCTGATATGGCATGGGAAAGGGTAAAGATTAGGAGGGAAGTTTTTCAAATATACATGTAGCATAAGAGAGTAAGTGCCATAATGGTTTTGCACTGTTATTTATGTACTAATGGACTGGGCCGAATCTTTGGACACCTATGACTTCTCAGCCATCTTGCTGTCACAGCCTAGTATAGCATGTGACAGTAGTTTGGTTTGTTAGGTAAGCATGCAGCATTTATTTTCTAGAAAGCCTTAAATAGTATGCTTGTCACTATGTAATCTAATTTATCTGCTGTAATAGTCCAGTTACTTTCTTGAAAAGGCATATTCTAGCCTGTTCTTGGCTTTATTATCTTTTTGGGTATTTTTCATATAATGCCTGTAATGCTGTCTCCTTCCTGCTGCATAAAGTATCCATGTACCATGTATGCTCTTCATTATTGAGCTGCATTGTAGTCTTTGTTAAAGATGGTGTATGCATTGGAGTGCAGTCTTGTGGAAACATTCAGATCCCATTGTTTTCTGGTATATTATTTTCCATCTTCTGAATGTGCCATTGTTTCAGTTTGTTTTATTCTCATTTGTTGATGCGAGTATAAAAAGAGTGGATAAAAAGCAAATGGCAGGATATTACTAAAGACTTTTAAAACCAAGAGGCATCCCTTTGATAAAGACCTGGCTCGATTTTAAGTGGTAGCATCTCCATTAGCATTAATGGGGTAAGTACATCAACGGAGGCACCTCAGAGGTTAATCAGGCTTCCTGGCTAGATATTGCCGTCAATACAGTGTGGCGCCTAATTCTGTTGGTCCTTCAGAGGTTTTCCTGACAACACACTAACAGACTTTGTGTAAGTCATTTCCTATGAATTATTAAAACAAACGTTTGGCTGCTAATTGATGAACACTAATGTGTTTTCTAATCACTGCAGTTTGAGTTTTTAGCACTAAACAAAGCAGTTGCAATTGATTTGTGGCTTATTCTTGGTTTCAGTCTGTGCTCTGTGTCTTCTTTTTTTTTTTTCCTTTGGAAATTTAGTATACAGCTTTGCTTATCTTTTTAGTTAAGAATTGGTTTGTTACGCTGTTGTTCCATTGTGAACTCTTCTATTATTATTTCTTATTTATATAGCACCATAATGTGCCGGATGCTTTATAGGCAAATAAAACTCAGTCCATGGTCCAGAGAGATGCAGTTTAGATTTCAACAGCAATCTGCAAAGATATATAGCTTTATTTTTTTTCTCATTCTTTTAGCCCATCTCTTACCCAAGCTGTCTCCTCCCTTCTCGCACTCTCCCCCACCCTCAAAATATCCAATTTCTATAAAGTATAAAGGCCGGTGTAGGGAACTAGTTTTCAAAGCGATGCCTGGAAAACATGCACAGTGCAGCAAGTCGTGTTTTTGGGAATGGATTTTTATGCTGTGCGTATAGTCTTCTGTTCCAGTACTGTGAGGGTGCAGCCTTTAATATTGCTGTTCTGATTTCATGTATTGGAGCAGTTATAGATCTGCAAAAAGTGAATACTTTCCCATCGTACCTGTCAAGGGCCACATCCTTCTTGTCTTACTGGTTTGTGTCGTAGTCACTGTGACTGGTCACGTGTAGAATAAGTTGAATGTGGTTTGGTCCCGAGTATTTCTCTGTGTAGCACTTCTGATCCCCGTATTGCTTGATTTAGGTTGCATCAACCATTTGCTGCCTTGTACTACCTCTGGGGTAACACTTTCGGATGAGATAGAGGACAGACCTTGTTATATTTCTGTCTGACACGAGAGCAGAGCAACAAGTCTATATGGTTATAGAAATATGATCTCTGTCATTGTTCTGTGCTGCGCACATTGTTCACCATCACTTCTCCCTTTTTACTGTGTAATCTCAATGACTCCAATACCTTCAATTTTGGAGGGTTTGCTCAGCACCTTCTAGAATATGCATCTAAAATATTAGCTTAAAAAGAAAAAAAATCAATATAATGTCTGACACACATTACAGTGACTGCTTCTCTTTTTTGATAATGTTTTAGAAGCCCCTGGTAAAAGATATGAAAATACGTTTTACTTTTTGGATAAAATAGGTTTACCTCGCATATCAAACTTTAGTGTTGGGTGCAAATATATGCAGTGTCTGACGTGATTTATGTGTCAACATATTTAGTTGATTGTGTCTGCTCCTGGTGTATGGTGCAGTCCAGTTTTAGTTGATTGTGTCTGCTCCTGGTGTATGGGGCAGCCCAGGTGCAATGTTCATTTTGTTGGGAAAAATTCAGCATAGATATGAAAAACAGCTCTAAAATATTATTTATCGAGTCTCTTTCTTTTTATAGACGATAAAGACTGGACTTACAATGGTTGGGAAAGTAGTTACACAGCTGACAGGGACACTGCCATCAGGAGCAACTGAAGAAGAAATTTTAGCTCATAGCAATACTCGTCGAAGTCCTCTGGTGCCTGGAATCATCACTGTTATTGATACTGAGACTGTTGGAGAAGGGCAGGTAATACAATTTGCAGGGGGGAGCGGGGAGCATCTGAAAGCGCCTTAACTTTCACAAAAGCTTGGAATTAAAAATGGAATTGTATGCTTTTGCAAATGATTTTTGCAAGGTCAGCACAATTGACAGATGCACAAAGCTGCGGCAAAGGAAGTGCTATTCAGATCTGAATTTAAGCCAACGTGTATTTAGCCCTTAATACACATTTACATGACATTTTGACAACATCAAGTGTGGAATGTCACTTTTTGCGTCTGTAACACTTGCTCAGAATTGACACTGATTTATACTGACCAGTTGTAGTGTGCATGGTCCGATTACATTTATTAATATATAGTGCAGCGGAAATTCTGACTGCAGCCTAGAAAGAGGGTCAGTTGTTTGACACGGTGTAAAAAAGCAGTAATTGCGAGACTGTGGCTAGCTATGTAACGTAACTTGGGTAGGGATTTTGCAATCGCTTAGCTTTTCAAAACTTGATTGTAAAGGAGCATTAGTCTGCATTTTAATGAGTCATTAACTGTATCATAAAAGTGAACTGTGCTGTCAGAAAAACAGCACCGTTACACTATACAGTACAGTGTACCATGAAAAATTATCAGTGGGAAAAATTTCTTACATCAACATTTTAAACTGAGACAAATGTTCTGAACTAGATTTCTTTATGAAAGTGGAGGTATCATAAGAGTCTTGTATGTTTGCTTCTCTTTGTTTAATTTTTAAGAACTTAATTTGGGAGTCTTTATTCAGGTGAGATCCCTACTATTTTGTAAATTGAGATTTTTACGTAATGTATCAGCATTTACTTTAAAAAACCCAACAAAACACAACACAAAATATGCCCCTATTTCAGCACCACCCCCCTCCTGTATTTTAGGGGCATTGTGTGCATCTTATTTTAGTAAAATATTAAAAATAATCAACAGTGATGTTAAGTACATTTCTTAACTGAAGGTAAAAACAATATTTTTCTGTCCAGGAATATAATATACTTGGCTGCTTCCAGGAATTAATTCAAAGAAATATTTAGCCATATCCATACTATGCTGAAAGGAGATTTATTTTGGATGGAAGACCCTTCTTTCTCAAAAATCAAATAAAACAAAACCTGAAGAAAATAGCACAATTATTTTATTTAAGATTTTAGAGACTCCGTTTTTAAAAAATCTGTTGACCTTTGGGATTTGTTTCGTTTCCGGGAAAAAAAATTCTGTTGACTTTTCTTCTAATGTCAGGGAAAAAAAAAAAGAAAAATCCTACTTCATAAATTTCTCATGAAGCCTTGTTTAATGTGGTCATTATTTCTGGTGGTCATTGTCTGTGTTGATGCTTCTGCATAGGCTGAGAAATAAAATGATTTATCTTAGCTTCTTAAGTCTTGTTATATGTGATTTAGAGGTTTTTATGAACTTGTCCTTTGACCTTAACAGTAGTAGGGACCTATCAAACCTAAAGAAGACTGTAGAAAAGTAGTTATAAAAAATGACAATGCTTGCTTTGCCCGAGCAATACTTCACTGGCATAAATAAGCCATTATTGCCAGTAAAACAATTTAGGTTTTGTCTTAAACCCCTGATGTAGACAGTATTCTTGAACACAGAAATAACTTTTAGTTGTTCACATTATTACGAGTTGGGATTTGAAAGCACTACTGGAGTTCATCATTTATTTTTGGTGGCAAGACTTGGTCTCAGAATTTTCAACATTTTTTTTTTTTCTTTATTTTCCAAGAAAGGAAAAATAACCCTTCTTTTGGCATTGTTTTTCTCGTCACTGATGGCTATCTTCAGGCAAAAATGTGGGGGTGTCAAAGAGGCTTGATAAAGACAGGGTATATTTTCAGTTGTGTTTAAGAGGCCTAGAAAACGTCTGTTGCTGTACAGCACTGCCTCTACAGGGTACCTTCCTATATAAGGTATGTTCCTGCTGGGGCATTGCCAACCCTCCCTCCCTTCATTTCCCCCATTGCTGAATGGAAATAATCCATCTTGAGCATGCTGCGTAGCTCGAACACGGCAGAGTCGAATTCAGCCCATTACGAGTGCCTAGGAGGTTGGCAGCGCTCCTGCTCTCACGCTGACTGTAGCAGGCAGGTCTGCAGAAAGTGGCACGTTAGTGCGTAGATGGCACAGATTTGCACTCGCTGGGTTTACATGGCTAGTTTTGCAGCATAATTGATTAAGGCTCCAATTCCGTAAAGCACTTAAGCACACGTCTGACCTTTTAAACATGAGCAGTCGTGCTGAACTAAACGGGGCTGCTACGTTTCAAGTGAGGCACAGAGATGAGGCAGGGATGAGACGCTTCTCCCCATTGTGGGGACTGAGTGGGGATCGCAGATGGAATCCCGGGAGGGTCGGCTGAGTTGTGGCCACAAACCCAGAATCAGCAGATGGGTACTCGTAACCGCCAGAGCAGAGTTAGGCACAAACGCGTATTGGTTGAAACAAGGATGGCTTTACTTACACTGTCGGGATGTACAGCGTAGGAAGATAGTAGACTTCAAACTCGAGGGTTCAGGGAAGTTAACAATCGAGGAGCTCTTAATCGACGAGATATCTTTCAAACTCGGGCATGCAAAACTTCCTAAGTTGCATAGGAAACCACAGGGAATCCATGGTGCCAAATACATTGGTTTTCTGCACTGGGTTAACCCTTTCCACGTACTGCAGTCAGTGATTTGTGTAGTCACTATTTTTTGTGCGTGACTTGCAAAGAGTTTTTAGAAGCAATCCTAGGTCTGGGGGCGATTTTCAGAGACACTGAATGTTCGACTCACAACGTGTCACTGAGAACTTCCTTCCTTATCTTCCAAGCTAGCCCCTTATCTGACATAGTACAGTGACCAGTTACAATGCCCTGTGCCCCATAACCTAATGCAGAGGGCAGCAACATATTGCCTGCAGGCTAGATCTGGCCCACAAAGCCATTGGATCCAGCCCAAGGAGTGGGGACCTCGGGGCTGGACATGGGCATGGGCAAACCGGGCGGCTGCCCAGGGCCCTGACGGAAAGGGGGCCTGAAAACTCCCCCCCCTACCATTGTCTGATTATTATTATAATTATCGGGGGGCCCGATACTAAAAATTTGCCCAGAGTCTAGGTATGGTGCTGGGGGGCCGTCAGTGGTGGGAGGCTTTGCCCCCGGTCATGCTGGGCTGGGCACATGGACCATGCAGTGCTGAAGCTGGGTAGCAGAGAGAAGAGGTGGCAGGCCCTGGGTCCTAGTGCCAGCCCGTCTTTAACTGGAGCTGGGTCATTCCAGCCCAGCAATGCTGGAAAATGTTACCGATCCTTGATCTAATGGAATCAAACAACTGTATCATCAGAAGAATAACCTCTTTAAGATGAGAAACTAACTATAAAGATATGAAATAAATGCAGAGTTAGCAGGTGTCTTTTGCCAACACTTTAGGAAGTGACTTTGGTTCTTTTCAGATGGGTGAGGATGAATTAAATGAGATGTTTTGAGGGGAAACACAGTCCGTAGGGCCTACAACAGCAGGAGTCTGTTGACCTTGGAGACGGTGGTTTGCATCCATCTGTGTGCACCGGCGTGCAGATTCACCTGCGTGGAAGATGACGGTGGAGCATGTTTTGAATAGTTAGGCCAGAAGTCTTAGTAGTGATGATTTAAAGTCCTTTCTTTCATCCGGTCTACCCTTTTTCACAGGCAATCACGAATGTAGCAAACATGCTGAAGGTATTTCATGAGACACGGTAGCAAATGGTTCCTTAATTTGAAATCTTATTAGCCCTCTGTTGAAAAAGACCACACATCCCAACAGCAAAGAAATCTTTGAATTTAAGTGTTAAATCTCTGGAGAAAAAAATATTTTTAGTAAACCCTATTAAGGTGGACATCTCGGTGAAATCTCGGATGTAGCGGTTGTTTACGCGATAATTCCTACTTTTAAAAACAGTGGTACTTTGAAAAGGTTTGAACCATAGTGTCATTAAAAGAAAAGTGTAGAAATGTTGAATTATTGGATTTGGCTGTCACGTTGTATATGAAAACTGAATAAAAATAATTATCAAGAAGCCTAAGTAACTTTGTGGTTAGCCAAAATATGTTAACAAGGTTCGTGTGCTTGTTTAAACTTCTTTTTAATGAAGTGTTAGCAAACTTTTCAGTTAGCTGTAATGGCTATTTATTTGGATCTGTTAATTAGTTGAAATGGATAAAAATAAACCTATACAGATGTCCCTATTTTATAATTGGAAATAAATGCATAAACCGTTAGTGTGTTGAGTTTTAAAGAAAAAATATATTTTCTTTCGACCTTTGATTCTTTATTCTTAATTAATTCGTCAACTGGGCCACCCACATTTAGTCCGCAATAATGACCTTTCTTAAAAGTCTGCAGTTTTGTGACTGAATATAAATCTGTTAAACATCTAACATTTACTTGACAGTTTAAATATGAGGGAATTTAAAAGTAAAAAGCTTGAATTTTTTTTTTAATGTTTTTGATAGAGTGATTAACGATAGATCACCATGTCAACCTCAGATTATCCGAAAGACGTGAAAATTACTTGAGACAAATTTTCAACATTTACTTAGAAAAGTAACCTTTAGTTCTTTTTATATTTTAAAACGTGATCGGTAGTTTTTTTTTTTTTTTTTCCTGTTCCTTATTAACGTTTTATTGCATTAAAGAGGAATTCTCAGAAAAAAAAAAGCAGACTGCTGCAGTTTCAAAAGTTCATTTCCATTTGGTAAGGAGTTGATAACAATTGAACCAAATAAAGATCCTTATCAGGTAGCAAGAACAGTTGTGAAACTTCAGTCTAAAACAAAAAGAAGTTTAAAAAATAAAAGGTATTCAATAGTAAATCTGTAACTACATGCATAATCCCACTGGTTATTCATGCCAGCACTTTATTTATAGAAAAGTGCAATTTTCAGAAAGGATAATTTGATACTCTAACGCTTGTATACTTGGCATTGGCTTTCTTCACTTTTTATATCTACATGTATTACAGAAGAATTCTCTTTATATGTAATATAAAAAGAGCAACAGGATTCCCTCAGAGCATAATACTGTCTGCCTTACTTTTATTAAAGGGGATCTGTTTTTTGTCAAGAAGACATTTTTGTCTCAGATAAATGGTTCAGGCTGAGCACAAGGCTGTTTTGAGTTTATGCTGGATTCTATTAAAAGGAGTGCAGTAGTTAATGCTACAGATTTATCACTTTTAGCCCTTTTCCACTGATGTTTGACCTTAGCTATAATGTGTTTTTGTTTTTTTTTTTCTTTGCACATACATCTTTGGAGCTGAAGTTGACACTGGACTGACTTTAGTTGTTTAAATCCACTGAGAATTTAATAACGAGATTTTTTTTTTTGTATGTACAGTAGTTAACGAATATTCAACTCTTCATATTTTTTGTTGCCTAAATTGATTAGTTTGATTTTTATAATGATGGTGTCATTCTTTCTTAAGTTTATTAAGAATAAGTCCTGCTTGGTTACATTTATGTCCATTGTTATTTGTGTTGTTTTTCGTGGTTTATTTAAAAGCAGTGCCTGCACTTGGATAAATGCTGTAATTTGCCTTTAAAGATGAAAAAAAATTGAAGTCATAATTGTCGATAGTTACTGTTTGCTTTAAACACGGAAGAAAAGTACAGTGCAGGAGGGGGGAAAAAGCGTTAGCTTAAGCTATGCCCTAAAAGCAAGTGCTGTTTTCTACTTTTAGGTGTAATCATCCCCAAAGTGTCTGCTTTTTCTGTGTCTTTTTAAAAGAAGATGGAGACTATTTTTATCCGCTACAGTGTCCCATTGAAATGCAGTATGACCAGGCCGATAGAGCTGGAGCACTGGTTGACCGTGTTCCAGTAAGCTCTAGGTACGCCGAGTTTCTTTGGACAGTCGCATTGGCGCTCTCTGTTGGAGGGCCTGGTTTGCCATCTCGGACGTGGTGATTTGCAGGTTCTTTACAGAAGAGGCTTCATGTTATTTTTTTATGGAATTTTATACTCTAATGATCATGAAATCGGTAAGGAAGCTATGCGAGCTCTAGCACGTATGTCTAAGAATAAGGTCCAGATTTATGAAGCTCTTGCTAGTGCAGACCTTTGAGCAGTCTTTCAATCCCGACTCCAACTGCAGTGTTTGGAGGCTGTTAACTTAGCGAACAAGTGATATCCAACCTGAACGTAAACACAGTGGTTGATGTCCCGCAGAATTTCTGTGGGCTTTTTCTGCTTTGCAGATGGGGAAACGGAATGAGCTGCTTCTTCCCGACTCATTGGCATCAGCTGCATACATTATTAAGCAATTTGTGCCACTCTTTGTTTTCCCCTCCAAGAAAGGCATTTCCAACTCCCCTTTCCCAGTTTGTAATGTAACGTAAACTCAGTGGAAACGAACCAGTTTACAGTGTCAGCATTGAATTCATGCGCCTGCCTGAATCATCCTCCACCCGCTCCAGTCCCTCCAACACCTTTTGGAGGCCGTTCTTCCAATGCAGCCTCAGTAAATTCAAGTGTTTCCTTCCCATCATCTGTGCAGACTTTCTGGGAGAAGCCCAACTGCAGTAGATATTTTTCTACATTGAAAGACTATTGCAATGAGTTTTTGGATGGCAAACCAGACTGGCCAGCCAGGGGAACTGCATTCCCTCTTCCTTCCAGTGTATGTAGGTATTATAGAGACAAATAGGTGTGTGTGGAAAAGGGTGGTCCTGACATGAGAGCAGCGAGTGGCCTGTCTGGTCTATAAGAAGGGGAAGAATGGTAAAACAAAATGAAAAATGGGTACAGTTTGAAGATGTGAAATACCAATTAGGAACAATCAAATGAAGCCATGCAGATCCCTATGGATCCCCTTCCTCTATTCTGAAATGATTTCTTTTTTTCACTTTGATTTAAAAAACACGAGCAGTCTTTCTTTAACCTCATCCTTCCTTTCCCAGGTGGGCGTGTGGGGGAGCTAATTCCATTTTCTTTGTGGCTTCAGTGGTAGGCAGGAAGCGAGTGGTATTTTTATGCAAAGAAGTGTTGGGGTTGTAGGATGTGAGAGGCTAAAGTTCATGTGTTGCTCTCCACTTTCTGTTTAGTAGTCACATTTTTTGAACAGTAAAGGTATGTGTGTTTATTTGGTGAACATAACAGGCTGACATTTCTGCTCGAATATGACAGCATTCCAAGTGGCCAGGCTCTCTGAGATTTTGGGGTTTCTGCCGTCCACAAGGTCACAGTTATGGTTTGGCTTTTTTTTTTTTCTCTGAATGGTGGCCTTAGAAAACGGATAATATGTCAGTAAGTTTTTACTACTTTTAAGGAATGATTGAGTGGTGGAAAGATGAAAAAGCTGATTTATATAGGTTAAATGGGAGATTACTGAAAAAACTAATATTAGCTCATCAAACTAATGCCATTCCAAGGAGAGTACTATTATAAGACATATTTTCTGAAAAGGGATGTCTAAAATTTAAGCTGTCTCAACATTGAAGCAACATAACACAAATACTTGACCCAAATGGTTTTAATATGCATTTGATAGCTTTTTCTCCAAAATTGCATAATTTTTGATGGGAGAAGGTTGCATCTTATAGACTAGATAATGTGGCATTTTACCAAATGGCTGAGAAGCAGCTTTAAAATGTGGGCACACTTAGCAAAATTATGGCTAATAGAGTTTGACTTTGCACTGTGTTCAGATTAGCACGCTTAAATGAATACTGAATTATGTTGCAAAGTGCTAACACCTACAGTTTTAAAATGTTTGCGTCTTTATAACAGCCAGACTTTTCTTTTACTGCTGTAAAGAATTTAACATTGCAGGATTAATTGTCCCATGCAAGTTTTGATACTCCAAAGTTAACCTTACTAAAATAATCCATTTTGATGTCCGTATAAGAATCCATACATGTTTTAGCAGCAATCCAGATGCATCATGATATCTGCAGATTTCTAGGTTAAAAGAAATCAGTGTAACATGACCGGGCTGAAGGAATCTACTGTTTCTTTTGTAATTGTAGTTGATGATGCAACTTACCTTTAATTCAGGTGACAAGACTTATTAGAGGAAGACTCAGTTGCATAAAAGTGGAAGCATGTAAAGATGATGTATAGGAGGTATTTAGTGCAGTTTCTATAGGCTGAGAAAAGGAGCACTCTTTCTTTGAAATGCTCTTAGGAAGATCTCCAGACCCTTTGGTTAGTGGCTCTGGAATCAGGGAGGAATGCTGACAACGGAAAGCAAAACCATAATTGTGCTTATGCGACAGTGCCAAGTAATTTGAACATTTAAAATAAGTCGGGCGCATGCCTCCTTATTCATATTACGTGACTTCTTTAAACATTTAAAGATGATTTCCCTTTTGAAGCATAAAAGTAACTACCTCAAATTAGCCCCAATCATTGTTGAGAATAGGAAGTTTTTAAATCCCCCCTAATTATTTTGGAACCAAACAGACAAATTATTAGAAGCTCGCACCAGGTAATTTTATACCACCTGGCGGTATAACCATTTAAAAACTGATTCCTGGGTTGCTTATTGTAGGTGCTATTTACTTAATATTGGTTATACTGTTCCTTTGTTGTCAGATTTGTCTCGTGATTTATGGTCTAGGATTGTTTTCTGATTGCTCTGAAATGTCCATCTTTAACACGATTTAACATTTTAACTAAAGAATACAATTTTTATTTTTTTTTGCTGTTCTTCTTTAACCCAGTGCATCCGTGTAGTAGTTTCCATTTTCTGAAGCTTTAAAAACCTCTTCACATAGCCCGATGTCGATAATATTTTGTAGGGTACGCTCAGCTTCGGATACGTGCACAGCTCTCTTGGAGGCAGAATTGACTCCTTCAGTCTGTAGTGTCTCAGCGTAATGTTATTTATTTGTTTGATTTATATGCTATCTTCCCTCGAAGAGTCTCGGAGCAGCTTACAATAAATATAATTAGGTTATCAGGTTCTGAGTATTGTGTTTATATGCCAAGGACTGTCCTAACTGAGGGTATGATCCCATGGATGATTCATACCAGCGCAGGACCTTTATCTTCAGTCAGTAGATTGGATATATGACAGTGTGGTGCTCTCTCATTGTACTTAAATCCTGTAGAATAGGTCATTTAATTGGACTGATGCACAATTTGCCATGGTATTTCCCCCCCCCCCCCCCCCCCCCCAAACAAAAACCCAAAACAAAACACAACCTGCTTGATTAATAAGGATGCTTGACCTATGTAGTCCTATTGTGCCACTCTTCTGTAATACTTAACCTCCATTAAGGGCATGTCAAAATTTAAAAAATGGGTTTTGTTACACAGTTGCTTTCAGGTATAGCTGCTTATCCTTCTCTTTTCCTGTGTGCTTTGTATAGCTGGACACCTTAATTCCATCACATTCAAGGGAAGGGTGCAAACCAAATGGCATCTTTGATTTCCTCCCCCTCTTGCCCCACTTGCAGATTTGTCAGCACTGTACACTTTAAATATCCCAAAGGGAAAAGACCTGTTCCATGATTATGTGACACCTACTTTACAAGCCCCACTTGTCTGTTCTTTTTCTGCGTAACCTTTTTTTTTTCCTGTCTTCTGTTAGAAAAATCACTTGTGGTCTATACTTAAGAAGCAATTATGTGCTCTTGGGTAAAATCACCCCTCCTTAATCCCTTTTAAATTGTCCCATACAGATAGGTTAGGTGCAGAACGAGACCACTTACCTTCAGGTTGGTAAGTGCAAGGCTGTTTCAAAACTTGTATTTGACAGACCTCCTAATCATGGGCTTAGGGCCACACTACATGTCCAAACTTAAAGCCATCTAGATGCTGAGCTTAGTTTAGGCCTTTGACAGACATTACCCTTAAGATGATGGCTTGGTTAGCAGTGACCTGGCCACAAGTTTAATTCAATTAATGGCATGATAAAAGGAGGAATAAGCCACAAAACACATGTATTAACTTTGTGGCACTTTTAATTGGATGTGTGGCCAGTGCTCCCAGCCTTTGGAGCTCGCTGGAGCTTTTCAAGACTCCCGTGCGCTCCGCAGCTGGGAACCCACATCAGCTAATTGGAGCTCCCAGCCAGGAGAGAGCGGCACCATGTGCTCCTGCATGGGAGACTCTAATCTGCTGATGGGGCTCCCAGCTCGGGGAGCGCCGGGAGCCAAGCCTGCAACTTGCTGGTACTTTGGTGACGTGGAGTGATGGGAACTGATGCTGGATCCCACAGTCATGCCACCTGCCACGCATGTGTAGCATGGCAGGAAGAGCAATTGTTGGGATCCTGCATCAGATCCCATCGTGCCTTTAAATTAACATCTGTCCGGGGGCCTTAATAACACAAAAAGTAGAGTGTCTCTCTGCAAACTCGTTCTGCAGCCACCCACACTGCAAGCGGCAGTTCTTCACTGCAGGTTAGCTTTATCGATAAGGAACAAGGAAAAGAGAATCCCTGCTTCCCACATGAACCTGCCCAGCCTTCTTCTAGCCTGCAGTCGCGTGCTTTAGGGATCATGCGATGTCCTCTCCAGGGCCGTGCGGAAAACTGTGCACTTGTGTCTGGATGTTTGCTAAACTTTGCATGTATAAATACTTCTAGTCCGTGCTAGGATGTTCCTTTTATAAACTGGATACTCAAAAGTCAGTGACTTGGTGGGACGTTTCATTCCTTACGATGAAGCCAGTAGCTTTCTACTTTTTCAGGCTAGGCCTTAATTGGTCTTCCAAATGTGGCAGAGAAATGGAGAAACACAGGGGTGTTGAATGACTTTGTGATTTTAATGCATGTTTGTGCCATACAAAAAACCCTAACCTTCTTTTGTTTTATGCAGGTGCTTGTTAGTGAGGACTCTGATAGCGATGGTATAGTGGCCCACTTCCCGGCACATGAAAAGCCCATTTGCTGTATGGCTTTTAACCCCAGTGGTAAGTTCTTCTGCCATAGTTAATTTTATAGCATATAGTATGTAAAGAAAACAAGAAATGCAGTGTATGTTCTGTTTCTTTGGGGCTGTAAAAAAAATTACCACCATTCCTTACTAGTCTATTGTGGGACATGCAAAGACTGACTTGGAAAACATCGATGTCTGTCTCATTGGGTTGAGCATTGCATGCCAGTTGTCAGAGACTGCATTGGTCTTTTCTGGGAATTTCAGCTTTAGGCCAGCTGTACTCCTCTATGGTGTGGGTATACAAAGAAACCTTGACCACTGCCTAAAAATGCATATAACTGAAATATTGAAAGAAATTATTTTGTTAGTTAAGTGCATCAGATCTACTGGAAATTGAGGACCAAAACTTCCCTAAAAGGATTCTTCTTCCTAAAACTGGGAATAAGTTGGGTCATTTCAAATGAAATCTTTCCTCCGAAGGTAATAGATGGTGCCACAAATGCTTTGTGGATCTGTAACTCAAGGTTCTGCTCTTTTCCTTTTAAGTGGTATGAACCACAATCTGAAAATATTTTAAAAACCTCAAAGAGAGCACCTTTTCCCCTCCTTCCTCTTTGCAGATGAAGAATGATTATGGGCAGGTGAGATGCATCCTGTTAATCTCATTCAGTTGACAAGGAAACCATGTTTATTAGTCTTCTCAAGGCGGAGAAATAACTTTTTGATTGACTGCATAGTGGTCATTGAAAGGGCTGGGGAATTAACGGTTTCCGATTCTCTAAATTAACGAGTTCTAAAATGTAGTAAAATACTCTGAAGATTCATAGATGCTAGGGTCGGAAGGGACCTCAACAGATCATCGAGTCAAAGATGTTGAAGATGAAGTCACATTTCAGAGAGCTAAAACTGAATAGATGTCATGTATATCTTCACTTGCAGTGACCGGTTGGACTCATTTTGACATCCCATCTGTTATGTCAAAACTCTTTAACAGTAGCATGCGGTTCAAAGCTTCCTTACTATTAGTGCTTTTGACGTTGAAAAAAAAAAATCTTATTTCATAATTCAAAGATTTTGTTCTGTAACTCTGAACATTAACGTGAGAATGTACTTTTTGGATTTTAAAAAGGTAATGTTTCTGTGCAGGGTGGCGAATCTTTGTTTGGTAGAAATCATAATACATACCATTCGCATGGTTTTGAGAAACTGAACTAAGTAGCACTCCTTATTTTGTGTAACACTGTATGAACACTAATTACATGCTTGTGAAAGGGTCTCCTGTTATTGTGTACATTTGCAAAAAGCAAAATGCTTATGGAAAAACAAACGAGCATGACAGAAATCTTGTGTATTGCTTGAAAGAGAGATTTGCATATGCATGGAAAATCCTGCTTGCAGGCTGGCTCTCTGTCTGCTTGCCCTTATTGTGAAATCACAATCCTCTTTCTGATGTACAATAGATGTTTACCATAGATCTGATAGCTGAACAAAACGCCCTGTAAGTAAACACTGTTTTCTAAACATTGTGATTTGCTGACAGCTTGCAAATGCTGCATGTCATGAAACACTTGCAGAAATGGATAACTCCTAGGAAGGTGTTAAATCATGCTGTCCACCTTATTTTTTTTTTTCTATCAAAATGTCAAAATAGTTTTTAAAGTGTTGTTTCGGCTCCGGACAAAATGAAATCTGCACCTCAACTTAGTACGCTGGATCCTTTCTTAGTAATATCCAGGTGGATTTGCTTGATGGCAGCACTACAAGTGACATCATCCTAATTCATTGCAAACTGGCGTGTTGCCATTCAGGTTGATTTAATTGCAGAGCATAATGAAAACAGGAGGTGGCTTTTGCTGTCAGGTTCTCCGCCTGTTATGCAACCCTGAGGCACTGTTTTCTCAGGGTCTAACACCATGTTACAGAAACCTCGTAGCAGTCTATAAAGACTTTCACTAATCATTGCAATCGATAGATACTGCTCCTTTCTGCGTGTAGATTCATGGATAATCAAATAGCCAGATATTCATCATGTCATTATACTAAAACACCCATGAAAATAAACTTTACAGATACTGAATTTTGGGAGGGGGGAAAAATGCATGCACTGTGGCTCCCAGGCACAAAATACTTTTGCGATTCTTCTAAATGAGTGCTTTATAAATACACTTATAATGGACCAAACATGAAAGTAAATGCAAATATTTTTATGTTGAATTCATGGAGTTTTATGTAACACACTAGTTCTTAATTTCAGCAGTTAAGAACCAGGCTGTATTCTATACAGGACCCTGCCAGAGAAGGGGTCGGCAACATTTTTGGGCAGAGTACCAAAAATCCCCGCACCCTCGACTTATAAGACGTTGGTGTGACAGAGGTGGACAGCGGGGGAGCCGGATGGGACCTGATCCTTGTTGTGGCAGTGTAGCCACGGCCCCTTCCCCACCGTCTGCCCCGAGGTGTGCGTGCCAAGCAAAACGCCTTCACGTGCCACTCTGGCACCTGTGCCAGGGATCACCTACCCCTGTACTAGAGCAGTAGAATGAATTTGTGCGCGATAAAGGTACTGACTTTTAAGATTTTTCTCAGTATTGAACAAGCAAGCAGTTTGTGATGATGATTAACCATAGGTGATGATAATGAAAGGATGTAATGGCACTTAGGGATATCTCGCTCCAAAAGTAACTGTTAGCATAAGCTCAGCTTCAGTTTAGGACAAAGACCATCAATAAGCCCTAGAAAGAAGGGGCGGAGAGAAGGAATTATTGATGTTGGTGTCATCTGTTATCTTATCCTTGTTCTTTTCTTAGACTTAGAAAGCAAATCTGTTGCGGTATCATTAGTTCCCCAGCTCTGTTAATTTTACTGCGGATCAGATCCCAAGCCCAGTGAAAACACTGGACAAACTGTGGGGGCATGTTTTCTCAGCAGGGTAAGTTGGACCAGGCAGAATGCCATGCTAATGTGGCATAGCTGTTTCTGGTACGTGAGCCAGCTTGTTCAGATCTAGCGTGGGCATCTCTACATGGTACTGCATTGCAGTGTGTAGCAATAGCCTTCTTTGACTTCCATGGGCTATGGATGAGGCTCCTGAATAGTCTTTGTCAGAATGGTTTTCTTCTTTTTATTTGAGGAAAATCTATTTAGCCATTTTTTTTTTCATTATGACAGGACGAAAAATTATGCTCTTCACATTCTTAAAAATGTTGCTCTTTTTCATGCAGGTCACTTGCATACAGAAACTTGGCATATAGTTAGCATTCATTTTGGATGAAGCACATAGCCAAGTTAAAAAAAAAAAAAAAAAAAAAGAATTGGTATAATAATAAAAAAACAAACCCAAGTAATTGAAATATCACTTTTAAGCATGCTTGGTTGGGCAGCTTTAGATTGTTAAGAGTCCAGACAATCCCAGTATACATCTTTCTGGCCCATCCAGACACCAGAAGGCTGCTACTAGGCAGTGGATGTTAAAGGAACTGTACATATCTCAATCTAAAACAAGCAGCAAATCCCACTTTAAAAACTGACTTGACAATAGATTGAGGAAAATCACAGGGAAAGAAAATTGCAGATCCTGGTAATTTAGGTTTTCTCTGCTTTTTTTTTTTTTGTTTGTTTGTTTTTTTTTTGTTTTTTTCTGCTTTTTTTTGCTGTGTTCAGCAAATCCTAAGCTTTCATTAAAAAAAAAAAAAAAAGTTGCAAATTGTTTACTATGTGGGTTTTTCCGCACTACAGCTGGAAGCGCTATGAACCAGGGGCTTCATCCACAAAACCCCCAGATCTGCTGGGATTTACCAGAAGCCAGTGCCGTCCACATACAGTCATGCCTCTTGGTTTTACAATTTTAAGATTGATAGGTATGTCGCAATTCAGTAGAAGTAAAAAAAAAAAAAAAAAAAAAAAAGACTGGGTACCCTTTACCTATTTGATTGCTTTTTCATCTTTGGAAATAATTGCTAAATGGCATCAAGACATATATAGGCCAAGTGCTAAATGCAGCAGATCAGTATAGTTATTTTCTTTGGTGGGAACGTGATAATCAAAAAAAGACTATTTGAGCCTAATGCATCTGTTCTCTTCTCCAATTAAGTTGTCAGCTTTAGTTCCACCATTGGTGCCAGTATTTCTTTGCGTTGGCCAGGAGAGAAATTTCTTACTGCAGTAATCTTGTAATATTTTTGGAAGAGGATTTAGTGAAAACAATTCCAGGACTGGGCTAGGGTGGTGCAGGTGCTAAGGCACATGATTGACAGCCCAGAGGTCTCAAGTTCGAGGCCGTAGCAGAAGTGCTTCTGGTGCTCCTTTCAGATTCCAGAGAATCTGTGCATCCTGCTAAATACGTTGTCACGAGAAAGAAAAAGGACACGAAAGTAAAAGGACACGAAAAAGAAAGGATTCCAGGACTCATGTTCAGGTACACTGGGATCCTGCTGTGTGCTTATTTATTAATAAAAGGCTATTAACAATTTATAGCTTGCACTGAGTATTGCACATCTTTATTTTATATAGAGAAGTCACACACCTCTGTAAATTTTACCAAATTTGCGGTTACAAATCCTATTGGTTTTTAGACCTAGTGCCAAATGTGTTGCTTGATGCTTTTGAGACAAAGATGAAGATGTAAGGTCCTGACCTTCCATGTCTCTCTTTAGACATCAGATTTGAATTGGTAAATGCTGTTACAATACTCCTACAGTTATTCTGCAGGGGCCAGGGCCACAATCTAGACGTTGCCTATTAAGCGTGAAATAGAGAGGAGCATGGCGTGTGGGCACTTCTTTCTTCTGCCGACTCCTCCGTAGCACCTACGCTTTTGTGATATATGCAGGCACACGTGTGGCAGTGCAGGAGCTGGGTTGTATGGTTGACTGGTTTGGTTTTGTTGTAAATGAAGGCTGTAGCTGTTCTGGTTGCTGAGAGACTTGATTCACAAAGCTAAAGATGCAGTGCTGTCTGGTTGTGCTTACCGAGGCTGAAACGAGCTTTGAAAAGCATGAACCGTCCAAGTAATTTCAGCGTGTGTTAACTCGCTCCGAAGATGTACGTGGAGCACCGTGAGTGACAGCTCATTGTGGTTTCTGGATTTAGTGGGTTTGGGAGAGACCTCGGTCTCTAAAAATGCTGCTTCCACTCAGTCGGGAAGGTCGAGAGCCCTGGAGACTAGCAGAGCTCCCAAGTCTATTCATCCCCCGTGTGGGGGCAATACTCTGAGGCTGAGCATCGATTTGGAGCATCTGCACAGTCGTCTTTGAGGGATACCTTTTGTGGGCAAAGCTCATGTTGTAGGTGGACCTTGGAAGACTGCCACACCCCTATTTTTCCAAGTCCAGTTCAAGCCCCTGAAATGTGAGCCTTGCAACTGCAACTTTTATCCTTAAATCATTTCAGTTTGGGAATAAATATTGTAAAGATGTCCCGCAATAGTTAAGAGTCCCTTTCTATTAGCAGAGCCCTGGATTTTTAGCTCAGTGCAGCTAAGGTTAATCCTGAAGCATTACTGTGATTTCATGTGCCAATTCTAAAACGCCTTTATGGACATTCTTGTGTAGAATTAAAGTGGGCTCAGTTCAGTTTAGCTAAGTTCACTTGGGATTCCACTTGAGATGATTTAAACAAAACTGAATAAAGGCCTGGGTAATGCTGAGAAAATGTGTTCGCGGAGATATTTTTATTGTGGGTTTTTTTGATTAATTCACTTTTATTAATCCAAATGGATACTGTTATTTAATTTGGATTAATTTTCCTGAGTGACCCCACGTAGACAGAGTCTGGAATCCCCAATGAATCCGAGTTACAGTTAGCTTTCGCTTACCGTGGCAATGTGCAGAAGTTATTGGGAGTTATTTCTGAGCAGCTGACACACAGAGAGTCCTCTTTAAACTTACTGCAACTCCTTTGTTTGTCTGTACCCTAAAATGCCTTCATCCAAGATGTGCGTGGCAAATAATGCCATCTGCCTACAGCTTCTGTTTTCGAAGAGTGTGGCGATTGGGTAATTTGTCTATCATCTGCTATAAAATAATGCACCACTGTTTGGATAAAGCCAGCGTTATTTGGCTTTCATACCCCCCATATTTCCAGGCCTCCATCAGTGGTTGTAAGTATGACCGGGACTTTTCATGTTTCAAATTTAAAGACCTGCTTTTTAATTGTGTATGACCAAAAACGCATTTCTCCACTGTATTGTGCAAAGCACAAAATTGGAACTGAACTGTGGAGTTAATGTGCAGGGACTTATTAATATATTTTAATTGTAGATGGGATTAAAAAATTTCCGCCATTCCTTTTTTTTTTTTTTTTTAATCAGATTTTTCTTCTGTGAATATAACAGCATTGTGCAATAAATTTTTGTAGCAGGGATTAGGCCTTAAATTATCTTTTTGAATAGAATATTTAAACAGGTACAAACAGTTTACAGAACGTCTTGGTTATTACAGTACCATGGAAAAAAACATGTCTGCAACATAATGTAAATCAACGAGAGCTCATTATGTAAACTCTGGATGAAGGCGCCCTGGACTCAATTTTGGGAGGTCACAAACGGAAGGAGTATACCATAGGGGGTTATTTAATTTAAGATGTTTATGAAAAAGCCTCCAAGCTTTTAATGTGCTGATGATAGTGTGCCAGAAACTGTAAGTGCATGTAAGGTTTAGAACAGAGATGGGGAGAAAAAGGGAATTCAGTGTTACGCGGAAGAATAAATTGCTCCATGATAATCTAGACAACACCAGAGATTGTCTGGACTACAGACTGCAGGAGCTTGTGCAAATGTCCCTTTTATTCACAAAGCTACATTATTAGAAGAGTGAATATAATTTATATAGGGGAAAAATGTTCACAGTTTTAATGTGAGCAAGAGCCCCTTAAAACTAATACTGCTCATTTCATTTTTGCACCCAGACATAGGAGATTTACTGACTATTGTTAGGGACAGGATACTAGACTAGATGGCCCACTGGTTTGATCTCGTATGGCAATTCCTATCTGCTGTTGTCTGGAAACTTTTCACTATCGTCTGAATGTGGCCACGGGTTTAAAACTTTCAGTTCCCCCCAGACATTTGAGCATGAGGATTTGGATCTGAATTGTGAGGCTGGAGTCTTTTGCTACAAGTTGTTTAATAGGCTTAATAAAAATCCAGGACTTGTGCAACTCTGATTTTTTTGGAAGAGTTATGAATTGCATTTGAATTTTGTGATTTGGGCACCCTCCAAGGGCAAGGGTATATACTAAAAGGTAGGTAATCTGGAAAACCTGGAGCGAGGCACTAGACATGCCATTGCCACGTGTGTTAATAAGAAGTGACTATCAAGTTTAGTGGGAATACAGCAAAAACTGGTGTTTAAATGGGGATGGTGGGGTTAGGGAGAAGTAATGGTATTGTGCTTTTCCCAGTTGAGTAGTACGGACCCATATTCTCTCTCTCACTCTTACTTGCCAAATCTGAGAATGGCTTTTTTCCTATAAATAGGAAATGTGATTGTTACCCATTTAGGATGCTCATCAACTTGCTTTGTGTACCATTATCAAGGTATCAGTCTAGTCATTTTGCTCCACAATCACAGAATGTCTCAATATAACTTCCAAAAGCCAGATTTCTGTCTTTTTTCCTAGCTTTATCACCATCTGGCCACAAAAACTTAGTGTCTCGCTGTGGGTTTTTTTTTTCTCCACGTAACATTTCTGAATGAATTTTTCAAGATTGTTTACTCTCAAAGCTGAACCGACATTGTTTTTAGTAATAATACATATTCTGGAAAGCTGTTTTCACAGGCTGTCTAACAGACCCATTAAGGGTTGCAACAGAACTAGTTAAAACACATTTGACTCTATAAAGTAACATAGGTTGACTGCTGTACTCCTTGCACAGATTCGGTCGTGAGCTCTTATGACGTGCTCTGTCTAAAACTGAAGTCGTTTGAATGGCTAGATCAAGATCGTCCTCGTCTTGACGCGTGGCGCCTGCAGTTCATTTCTATGCATCTTTTTGCGAGCAAGACTAAGGACTATATGCAAGCATTAGGCAAATGCCGGCTAACTCCACTACATGTTCTCACGAGAAACAACCAGCAAATAGTTTGCCATTGTGCCGTAGACCAGAGCAGCAAATGATCTCGAGAGGAAAGTTAAAAATACAGTAAAAGTTACGCGACGGAATAACACTGCAGGATGAATTGGAGAGAAAATACGGCTTGGTTGACTACCTGGCATGCAGTCTGTGGTGTATGGGTTCTATTCATAGAAGTGAAATTAAAGGATGCAGTTAAACGCCGTTGTGAAACGTCCAGTCCAACAGCTGCTTTTAGTTTGTTTTTCAATTTCTCATTGCCTTTCTTGTTTATTAGCTGTGACTCTGAGGTCAGAATTAAAACAAATATTTTAATGGCAGCATTTATGATGTTGGCAAGGAGCACTGCAGCTTAGTACTGCGCTCTAGCCGAGACTCGATATGGGTGGTGTGAGGTAGTCCCGTCAGCCCTAAAACAGAGTCACGATTGGTGAGACTTTTCAAAATACAATGCCTGTAAATCACGCAATTGATAAGCATCGTGGCATCCGTACTTTTTAGCTACATTAGCTAACTAGACACATTTAAAAGGACTTTGAGGGACCCATAGAGGGGAGGATCCTTTATAGATTTTTATCGTGTTAAAAGCTACAGTATTCCTTAGTTCATTCTGACAGATCTGGAGGATAAAGGCCTTTATGAACTGTGCTAATTAAAACCAAACTCGTATGTAAACCATATACATTTATTCCGAATGCAGAAATTGTTGTTCTACCTTCTCTTGAGAATAATATTAAGAGTATGTGGGCCTCGAGCATTGGAGGATCTTGTTATAGCAAAGTGTCTTTGCCCCATTTAAGAACAAATTGCAGAGTTTTTGCTTGGGATGGTTGTACATTAGTCATTAAATACATTGCTGTCTACCCTGAAGCCATAGGCGGTTTTAATAAAATAGATCCAGTGAAGGAGAGAAATAAGATCAATGTTTTGAACATCCATTCCAAGCAGAAAGAAATTTTATAAAGTAAATGTATAAATGTTATGTAAAAATTCCTTTTTTAACATTATTTTTTATCAAAGCAAATTTTAGATGGAAGGAAAAGGAAACCTGTATGGGAACCTTATTCTAATTACAGCACTGAAGTTGAAAGGATCATGTTAATTTATCATCTAAGTGGGGAACCTGTATATACTAAATACGCCTTCTGATGCATGTTTAAAACAAGTAGAAACAAATACTGTTTGGATTTTTAACATTATATAGATCGTCTATATAAAACACATAGTGAGAAAAACATCAAAACTTTTTCACGTGTTGCCTAGGATTAAGATGCCGGGTTGTACAACAGTTGCGTTATCCTTTATACTTAGACAAACTGCTTATATCACCTTCTTAACTTAAATAATATAACGTCTGGTTATGCCAAATAAGCTTGTCTTCCAGCTTTGCGGATAGTTTTTATATGTGCATATGCAGCAATATCTGTTTTTCAGCAAGAGTGTTCCAGGGAGGAATGGAGTTGATTATAAAGTTATTTCAAAAAGGGAAACACATTTCTCCGTCGGACAATGTTAGTATTCCCCATTGTGTGTAACAGCTGGTGAAAACAGGTTATGGATTCCATTACTCTTGATTGGAGCACAGGAATGAATATTCCTCTTTGTCTCCTTCTAATGGTTTGATCAAGAAGAGAGTTAGGGGAGAATACCTTCACTTCTCGTTCAGAAATTTTGGCTTCCAGGCAGGATGATGATTCTGAAAAAAAATCAAGCCTCCTTTAATTAGAAATTAAAGCTCTATAGTGGTGTAATTTTGCCACATCCCATTATTAACTACCAAGGCCAAACAAATAAAAGATTTGGAGATTTTTTTCACTGAGAGATATATGCAGTTTCTTCCCACAGTTTTTAGCTAATAATGTACAGTTAGGGCCAACTGCCTTTGCCCTTTTGTAAAATCTCATGGAAAAATTGTGTTATGGTCATTTTGGGGTATTTCACTTTATAAACCGCGAATTTACTAAGGGCTACAATTATTGATCATCCCAAGTGACAATCATGCTTTTTTATCAAGTATTCCCAGGGTGCATGAAGAGTAGCTAGATGTGGTCCATAGGCTAAATTTTAGATGCGAGGTGCCATTTTGTTTGTAAACAACATTTTAAAGTAATATTATCTCTAGTCTGCGTCATCTGAAATGCAAGTCATGTGTCATGACGTTATCTAACTTGCAGATAAATATAAACCAGTTCAGTTTTTTTATCCTTACAGTCGATTCAAAGCTAGATTTCCACTGGCTAGCAAAGGATGAGGAGACGTGACAAAAGAAAGCCTTGTATAACTTTATCAGAACTGCATCGCTGGTCCAATTCTATATATATAAAGGGCTTAGTCCGTCTATCTGTCCATAACGCTCTTGAAGAACATTGATTGGTTTGTCTCGGCAGCCAGTCACAATGCTTACTGAAACAACCAATCAGAGTGCTCTGCACAGACAGACAAGCAGACAGACGGCTGGATGGGGGCGGGGAGGTGGTGCACGGGTGGATGTGGAGTGGTGGCAGCGTGGGCTGGTGGCGGTGGCGGCTGCATGCAAGTATCCTCTTCCCCCACTTCTGGGAGGCAGCAGCGGCACAGGGAGGTGGCGTGCGGTGCCCCATCCCCACCTGCCCCCTCTTCCCCCCGCTTCATTCTTGATGGGCAGTTTGCTAGTAAAAGATACACCCGCCCAGGAATCCTTCCTTCTAGCAAAGCATGGTGCATCTTCTATCGTGTGCTCTCTCTGAGGTTCCTATAGGCAAAGCAGAGTTTTTTTAATTTGTGTTGGAAGTGTTCTTCTTCCCAGACACTACTATCCATTTTTCAGGCTGCACTGGCTCCTTACAGCCAAGAGGAGGTTGCTGCCTCCTCCTGACACTCTCCTTTGGTTTGGGCCCTGACTTATGCTGGCTGAAGGGAGGGTTGAATTTATTGAACATGCAAATGAGTTAATGTAATTTGCAGGATGGTGCAGTTGAAGAGTAAATTGAAAAGTAGAGAAGAGTAAGGTTTGTAAGATGAACAGTAATATAATGCCTTTAAACTGGGGTTGGGCCAGAGTTGAGAGTGCTGTAGGCAAGAAAAGTGTATGCTCCGTAGAACTGGGTTGTCGTGCAGGCTGCTGGACTCATTGGGGCACTGTCGTAAGTGGGTGTTAGGGTGAATAACCTCAGTGTCTAAAGTAAATTCCCTCACCCCCAGCTGAACTTGAATAGCACTTTTCCAGGCAGCATGCTGTGTTCCTGCCAGGCTGCTGAGCTACTTCTCTCTCAACCAGTATAGAAACCTGAGACTGTTGGGGGTTTTTTTTCTTAAAGCAAGCTGTCAGCATTTCTGATGACCTTATAGCAGAGCTGCTAGCTATCCACTGAATTGCACAGCCATATATCCTTTGACTTTAATATTTTCTTCACCATCAATAAGTGGGAGTTCTGTGCAAGGGCGGAACGATTGCAGGCTCTAGGGACCGATGCTTAGCTATTCTTTCCTGCATGGACAGATTTGGGAAATTAGGCCCTTGTCAAATAACATACACTTGTCCTTCCTAACTTTTGAGAAGTACATTGCAAGGTAGATATTAATTATCACAGTACTCTATTCATGCATTGGCCTTAGGGTGACCACCCATCCCTAATTAGGCAGGACCATCCTGGAATGGGATCATCTAGTCCCAGTAATGGGCTGCATGACTCTGGGACGTCATTTGTCCTGGATTCACAGCATCGTGCAGGGATCTGGGTTTCCTCTTGCAGGCTGGCAGCCTTCCATCCTGCAAGGGACTGTCTTGGGGTGCTGGGAGCGGGATGCAGGGGGCACCACATGCACATGGCTGGGAAAGAGCTGGGCAGAGTGGAGAGCAGCTCCCTGGAGGCAAGTCTGTGGGGGGCAGAGGGAGTGTGGGTGAGGCAGATCGAGGCCCCCATGATGAGGGGTAGGGAGTGGGTCAAGGACTGGGTCTGGGGGCACTGTTCAGCCAGGGTGGTGCATGGGGCCTTGGGGCTGGGGACTGGGACAGAGCCATGGGCGGCTCACCCAGGGGGATTGGGGCATGTGGGGGGGTGGCTCCCCACTGCTTTGCACACCCCCAGGGGCATGAGGGCACGTGACCCCCAGATTTGTGCACTGGATGTGCATGGATGTGGACTGACTGCTGCGGGCCTGTTTTACAGAAGGAGAAAACTGAGGCATAGGAGCATCGCAGCTCTCCCCCGGCTCTGGATCACGCTGTGCCCATCACAAGATCGCAGCCTCAGAGCAGCCCCGTGCTGTCACAGCACCGCCACTACTGGGGTCTCCACGGAAACCGGCCACAGCAATGCATGCAGGGGCTGCTGGGAAACAGAGTCCGCTGCATGCCCAATCTAGACCTTGAGCCAGGCTTTGCCCGCTCCTGATTTAGATCCTGTTTTAGACCCTTGTCCCCATCCATGGTAATTTGCACTATAGGAACTGAGTTGGCCCCGATCTCGCCTCGTCCA
>NW_005841850.1:1373099-1418491 GCF_000455745.1 Alligator sinensis | reverse complement strand
TCCCTGGGGGTGCTCAAATGAGGCAGTCAGGACCGTACAGAGGAGTGCAGCTAGACCTGGCTGCCACATGGGAGATGGAAGCTGCTTATATCCTAGTGCCCTTTTTTCTGTTGGGCTTGCATGAGCACCCGCAAAGCATCTAGGGCACCATTGGGTTCTGAATCCATTTTGAAAAGTGTCTACGAAGTTGTCTATTAAGTTACTATATTGTCTTCTTGCTCCACCCACACTGAGGACATCCCTGTTTCAGATTTTGCCTTCGATCCTGGATAAAGAACGTGAGATTAGTATGGATGCGAAACTGGAAAATACAGATGAGCCTTTCAGTGGCTTCATGAAGCTGAGCACATGTCTTTTGTTCACTCGTTCCTGCTCTTTGTACAGGCATATCCATTAGTTACAAGATGGGAACGGGTTAAAAATGAAAGGCAGTGTGCTCTGCTGAAGGTTCAGGTCTTAAAGCATCATTTTTCACTACAGTTGCTCTCAGATTTGTATGCCGTCTTCCAGTTGTGAGTAGAGAAAACATTGTTGCTTATGACTAGGTCCGCAGATAATCCAGTAGGTGGCTGTGGATATCCAGAAAAGATGAGAAAATTATTCTGGATCTTGAACTTTTTGTAGGAAATTCTTAAACACACATTTGTTAAACCAGTAATTGGATGTGCATCCTCTGAAAACTGTGCTGCTGCAAAAACTGCATATTAATTTCATTTTCTCCAGAGTAGGTTGAGGGACATTTTTAAAATACAGATCTTCCCTGTCCTCCTCTTGTACATGTACTGTAGAAATACCTGGTGGTTACAGGGCTCTGTACTAACAGAAGGAGAAGGAACATTATTTTCAACACAATCTTGACTGGGATTTTTAAATGTTGTCATTAAGTTAAACACTCTTAAGTGCCGTTTTAATTTGTGGTTAGCACTGAGTTTAAAAGTATTATACAGGTTTTTTTGCATTGATCTAGGTCAGGGTCGGCAATGTTTTTGGGCTAAGTGCCAAAACCCCCTGCAATCTTGACTTTGAAGATGTTGGCGTGCCAGGGGCAGGTGGCGGGGAAGCGACGAGGGACTTGATCCTTGTAGTGGCAATGTAGGCCTGGCCCCTTCCCTGCCATGCTCCCTGAGGCACGTGTGTGGCCGCTGTTGGCATCAAACCAGGCCAGGACTCTGGACCCCGGTGCAGCCGCTTGCATCCTCATGGCTGCCTGCTGCAAGCAGGCTCGGCTCTGGCTGCATCGCCATCTCTGCGTGGGGGGGGAAAGGGAGCTGCTCCAGGGGCTGGCTGTCCCTCTTGGAGGGCTCCTCGTGGCAGCAGTTGAAGTAGCCTCCCAGTACCCCCCATCTGCCCCATCACAAGGGATCGGCTGAGCAAAGGGCAGAGCTTGCACAAAACCAATGGCATGGGGGAGGGGAGGGTGGAAGTTGGCAGCTGCTTCCCCCCACAAAGTGAAGATTTACAATCCAGAGCAGGGGCAGGCAATTATTTCAGGCAGAGGGCCGCTTACCCAGTTTTGGCAGGCCATCGAGAACAGTGCGGCGCCATCCTATTTTGAACCTCCCTTCAGGTAGTTAAAAGCTGCTATCAAATCCCCTCATTCTTCTCTTATTCCAAGCTAAATAAACCCAGTTCCCTCAGCTTCTCCTCCTAAGCCATGTGTCCCAGTCCCTGAACCATTTTCTATCTCCAACCTGTCCACATGCTTTCTGTAGTGGGGGGTCCAAAACTGGACATGGTATTCCAGATGTCGCCTCCCCAGTGCAGAATAATTACTTCCCTTGATCTGCTCTCAAGGTCACGTAGTGAGTTAGTGGTGGGGAGGGATAACCTAGGAATCGAGATTCCTAGTTCACTGCTAGTACTAAGAGACGATATGCTAAGCCAGTGGTACTTAACCTTTTTTATAAGCAAGCCAAACCTTTAAATCAGAAATGGGCCAGGTGCTCCACGTGTGCAGTGAGCTCTCTGAGCTCACCAGTTATCTGTGCAGCCCCTGGCCAGAGCAGCAGCCTGGGAAGAGAGAGGTGAGCAGCAGCAGCATTTACCCTGGGAGTTTAGACATGGACATGGTGTTAAATCTGGGGTTTTCAACCTTTTTGGGTCACTGTACCCCCAGCGGCTGGTTGAGAAGGCAGGAGTCCCCTGGCGGCCAGACAAGCGGGAGGGGGAGGTCCCCCAGAGGCCAGTCGGCAGCCGGGGCGGGGGAGTCCCCAGTGGCTGATTGGCAAGTATGCCAGCAGCATGTCGGGTACCGCTGGAGGCCATCAGATGTACCCCCAGGGGTATGTGTCCCCCCAGTTGAAAACATCTGTGTTAGATAATGATCCATTCACATGGCCTTTGTGGGCTGTAGGTTGAGCATCACTATTCTTAGCCATTTCATTTGAATTTTTCAAAAAAACGTTAATTATGCAAATTTTCCATTAAAGGAGGGATATTTTCCAATGGGGAATTAAAATCATAAGCGAATGCTTTAAAAAAGCTGATGTTTTATAAACATCTGCTTCCCTCTTTTTAATTTAGTAAATAATTGATCTGCTTTCTTAGAGGCGCTACCTCTGCCAGCTGCGTGGCGAAGAGCTGTGAAGTGAAACACATCTAAATTTCAAAAAATTCCCCCTCCTTGGCTAGGGAAGAGGTTTTCCATCCATTAATAAGAGGAAAATTAATGTTGGGCCTGCAGTAAAACAGATTAAACTGTGTACCCCTTTGGATGCCTGACTGCACCTCTAACGGACCTGACATTCCTCTGGTTACTTAAATGCTGTATATTGAAATGTGTTGGTGGCCTCGAGTTAATAGTTAAAGAAGTTTAAATTGAAATTTCTCTACAGTAATTTTTCCCATTGATCAGGGCAAATGGGCAGAAACACACGTTGTTTGACTGTTGAGAAGCATTGATAATGCCTCAGAGATTAACTGAGACTTTTATTCTTTTCTTTGTACTGCCTAGTGTATAAAATCTGACTGTTATTAAACAGGCTAATTAGGTAATGTTTGGGAATCACTGCTAAAGTGGAAAGTGCTATACAGGTGCTAACATTTTCCAGCTCTGCTCTGACTCTAGCCACCTTTTTGTGCTTGGGTTTTTATTACCATGGGGAACTTCCTTCACAAGTTTGTGAGTACTCTTAACTCTAGAAGCTCAACCCATAGACTGTATGTTATCTAGTCCATAGAGATTTGTAGTTATTTAATAATAGAATAATTCTTTGTTTTTCTGCTGTTTTTCCTGACTTTTGCCGTTTTTCAGTAGTACCTGGGGAGTCTACTGTTGTTTCCTATCTATGGCTTGTTGGCCATTCATTGTAAGCTGCTCTGAACCTTCCTGGATAGGTGGGATATCAATCTAAATAATAGTAGTAGTAGTAGTTGTTGTTATCCCTCGAAACAAGCCCATTAAATGTCTTGCAGTGACATTATGTATCCTATATAGTATTTGTATAAGGTTGTGCAAGTGCCTCTACATTGGCATGTAGTGTGCTTCCCAAGGCAAAAGGGGGAAAATAATCGGTGAAATATGGGCTAGTGCATAGCTGCATTTTTTTTTATTAATTTACTATGGACAGCTGTTAACTATGATTGTCTTTTAGGGTTATTTTCCTTTAAACTGACGAAAAAAGTTACACTAGAAACAAGGCTTTAAAAATCGAGTTTTGTGATTTGTAGGAGCTGCTTTTTGTATGGTAGGAAATCAGTTGCTTCTTCAGAGTGATTAACTGGCTTGACACAGATGCAAATGAAACGTGTGCAATAGGCAGCTGTGAAGCCTTGCAACATTTTTGTGCGTGTTGCGATAGTGCATTTCTTTACTCTTTCTCTTCCTCTCTCCACTTATTTTTAATTTCAGGAAATTAGTTATCTTGTATGTATCAATAAGGTAGAGTAGTTTGTAAGAGAGACTGAAATCTTGGGTCATGTATTTTCTCTGTACAGAATTAACACATCTTAAATAGCTGTGATAGATAGGTGTTGTTTAGAAATGGACTTCTTTTAAAAATGGCATTTTCTGGGAGTTTAATTCTGGCAGTTCCTCAAGAGAACCTTGAATCCTAAAAAGAGAAACCTCCAAAGTCCTGTAATCCTATGCTATACAATTTCTGTCATCTTGGTGGAAGTAATAGATCTAAGCAGAACCCCCAGGGAGATGTTTTTCAATATCTCGGAGTTGTTTTCAGGGGTATGTGCTTAGGTATGACGACAAATAGACTAAATCCATCATTCTTTTCCTTTCTGTAACCTCATGGCTTCCTGTTTCCCTTTTCACCTGGTCACTGAGTCCGCCTTCCAGGCACATGGGGGCATACCCCAGAATTTCTCATTTGCAGAATTTATCTCCAAAATCAGAGATAAATTGGTCAGTGCTAGGAATATTTTTGGAGATGATGTGTATTGCTTGTCTCTGCGAGTTTGGAAAGGCTGCTTGGAAAGTGTTGATTTTCCTATCCGATAGAGTGAAGGAGCTTGGAAACCAAAGTGCAACATGTGACTCGTCATCCGTCTGATATTCTGACCCCGATGTAGATATTGAATCAGCACATTTTACTACAACAGAGGTGATCCAACCACTTACCTGCTTCACCATCACTTACCTCTTGTCCCTCCAGGCAGTGATACGTAGTTTACCCACATTTTAATTGTAGCATTATTCCAGTTCTGCTTCTGATATAAGGTTTTGAGGAGGACGGCCCTATATTTTACCTGCTTTATTCAGTCTGTCTTAGCCCTTGTGTTTTTTAGAAAGCATGATTGGGATTTGTCTGGTCTGTAGTTTGTGGAGTAGAAGGCATCTGTCCCCTTAAAGAGAAGGGAAGCATTTGAGTCCTTTGTTTTATTTCTTTCCAATATTTTAAATGTAAAATATTTGATCTGAAATCACCTTATTCACAATTCATTTAGTTTTCATGGCTTTCCTTCTATTTTTCCCCCCCCCATATGCATGTCAGGTGATTTCTCTTTTCTGAACAATGCTGAAATCGCTGTCTGTGTTTCAGTGATATTATTATTTTTTAAAAACAATTAAAGGGGTCAAAAATAAACTACTTCATTAAAATATTGAGAATGTTACAGATTTAGGTATGTTAGTGTGCGTGCATGCGTGCACGAGCGCGCACACCCATGCATGTTTTAGTGTGTATTGGTAGTAGCGAGTGGCTCCTGTTTCAAAATATAGTAGTTTCCAGATGAATCAGAGAGGAGTCATTTGGCACAGCAGGCATTTTTTCTTTGTAAACGTCTTGTGGGAGGATAATCTTACTTGACTCTGAGTGTAAAAGTAATGCAAACTATGCACCATGGATGAAATCCCGGCCCCTTGCAGTCAGTGGAGCCAGGGTTTTACCTGGTCTCTCTAACAGTCACCTAAATATTATTCTAGTATATTCCAGTATAATCAGTCAACTGGTTTAAAAAAAAAAGTCGGTAAATTGCTGACAGTAATCAGCAACTATTAAAACCTCTTCTTTTAATGGTGAGTGAGGATCTGCAGACAGGGTTAAAAGAAGGGAGTCCATTCCTTTTGATCTTTCTTCATTTGCTCAGCTGTCCTCAATGTGTGTTCTTCAGTTTAGGGGGGGAAGAAAACTGTCCTGATAGGGCTTTAATATTTACTGGGCCATCAGCTGTAGACAGTTAAGAATTTGACAAAAATGTTGAATAATGCATAAGACATAGCATTAAACCATGTGTCAGCTGTGATGCACGAACCTAATTTTTTTTTTTTTCAAATTATTCAGATTTAACTTATATTATTTGCATGGCTTGGATTACAGACTATAGGCCTCTCTCCTGATCCCATATAAAACGTGCATATGGATCAGTGTTTTTTGTTTACCATTAGAGTAAAATGTAGTGTTACAGGTTCGGCTAAAATTTGCTTTCCGTTCATAAGTCCAATTCAGATTGCTGACCATATTCCGGCTAACTAGATTTCCCATGTTTGGAAAAGCACATGGATTTCGGACGTCGCTTTAATGCTTGAAGGCATCTTGGCTGATATCAGCCCCAAGTGTAGCCACTCAAGCATATTCTGGGAGTGTGAGGCGCGTGTGGGGGGGAAAAGGGTGGATAAACACTGGGGCTGCTGATGGGTCAGCGCATACTCCAAAACACGGGGGAATGGGCCCTACCCTGAAACATGTTTAAGTGGCTCCTGTTGTGAAGGACCTAGAACAGAAGCAGTGAGTCTACACTGCCTACCAACACTGGACCCATATTAGCTAGCTGATCATCAAATACTTAAATGTGTGTATTAAATACTGAGAGAATGTAGGAAGCGCACGAATAACATTGATACGCACCAAATCCTGAGCAGCTGTTCATCAGCATACTTTGCTGATGTCTACTACTGGAGGATGTGATCTTTTGCTTTTAAAAAGGTGCAATGCGTCACAGCCCCTTAAGGGGTTCACGGGGTATCGTAAGGTGTTCTTGAGTTTTGTTGTGCCGGTACGGGGTATGTGGTCTCATTGCCAAGCCAATGTTACATGCTGCATCCATTTGTGTTGCTTTTAGCACAGTATGGATGATGTCATTCTGCCTGTGTATATCTTTATGGTTTGGGGACATGGTTTAATTAAAGGAACTGAAGGATGTATACTTGGAAACGAGAGTATGAAACTGCTAAGTATCTCTTGCCATTGTGTTACTTGGGCGAGGATAATTGCCGGTCCCCGTCACAGACAGAAGGGGCACCCGTGATGTTGTAAATGGGAAGAATAACCCCCCTGCAGCAAAGGCATCTGAGCTAAATCGCCCCTTACCTGGGGAAAGTCCAGGTGCCATAGGGGGACAAGACATTTCTAGAAATTTCTGAGACCGGTGAGCAGTTAGGACAGTGCCGTTGGGGAGAGCTGGCTTAGAGGTGTTTATTTAGGGAACTGTCTTGGGAGTAGCGTGGTTTTTGGATCCCAGGCATTGGGGCAGTCCAGGTCCCCAGCAGCCAGGGCTGGCAGCATCAGCTGGAAGGCTGATCTCTGGAAACACTGGCAGGACTCTCGGGAGTGCTAGGTTGCGGACAGATAAGAGATTAAGAAATGCATCTTGTCTTTTTGTTTTGCCTTTAAACTTTATGCTCCGTTTTGCTTGTATTCTTCCTTCCTCCTATACAATGCGTCCTTTGGTCGTTTTGCCTCCTTACCGATTGTCTGTTGTAAAGAATGATCTCTGGGCAAGTGATATTGCAGACGAACCCATTCTTTGGAGAGGGGGACCTAAAAATTCTTTCACAACCCAAGGGGAAGCCATCTGGAACTGGCAGAGATGCTCCCGCTGCAGCCGGGAGGTCCAGCAAAGGCCAGCGGAGCTGAGGTTTGCAGGGATAGCGAGTTATGCCGGGGCAAACCTTGGTCTGTTCCTTGGGACAGGCAGCAGGGCAGCTGGGAGAAACTCGGGACTCTGGGGGCACCCTGCAGACAGGTTGGGGACGCAGTGCCCCAAATAATATTGCCGTTAAGAACAATCAGGCTAATGTTAACATTTCAACTTGACACGTGATTTCTGCTTTAAAAAGTAGGTACAGTTGTTTGGATCCTGTTTGCGCAGTTGTGTGTGCAACTGTTTGCACAAGCGGCCACTCGGGCTGCTTACCAGCCATTTCTGCATGCAAGGACCTGAACTGCATGGTTAAATTAAGCATATAATTGAATGCATGCTTGGCTTGTGCAGTTGTGTGCCTGACTTCTTGAAAAAGGAAGCATTGATTTATTTATTTTTTATCCCCCCCCACCATTCCAAATGGGCTTGAATGTGTTCAGTTCTTCAGCGTATAATTACAGAATGTCATTATTTGAGAGGAAAAAACCCCTTCAGTTACACTCAAAGATGGCATTATTTAAAACGAATGTACTCACGAAACCTAAACCCAAGGTGAAATTGCTTCTCTCTCATTTATATGCACATAATCAACAAGTGTGCAATTAGGGAGGTGTTATAAATAGGATGTGGTGGAGATGCTTGAAACTACTCGGGTTTCCTCCATTTTATAGCAAGTACCCAACTGAGATTTGCTACTCTCTAATTTTGCTTTTGGGGCTAACCAACTGACGCCTGGTTGAAAAGACTCATGTTCCTACAAGGCCACAGAAGCCTTAGTATACAGTCTGTGTCTCCCTAGGATTTTGGAGAACTCTGTGTACCATCAGCAACTTCAATCCCACCCTCTAGGCCAACCCTCATCTATCAAACCCAGGCTGAGAGAGAGAGAGAGGAAGCTCCCAGATAAACATACAGCAGCGCCTAAACTCCTAATCACTCGAGGCTTCCGCTTCCAGGCCCTATAATTAGAAGTCCTTCTTTTCCTTGTATTCCCAGTTGACGCAAATGCTTTTTGTGGCTTGGCACCTCATTTAGGGCGTGGGTTTAGTTTATGGCCAGGCCAGAGTCTGGTTTAGTCTTCTGATACTGCATAAATAGCTCTTAGCCCACAGTCTACATCTGTACCAGTTTTTCCTTTTATGTATATATTCTCTGTATTTTTTTTTTTCAAACTCCTTTTTCCTGAAAGAAGCTTATTGTTTCCCAAACATTATGCGTGAAAAATAGGAAGTTGTAAATTAAGGCGAATGTATCTGTCAGCTAAAACAAAGCTAAAGTAATTTTTTTTTCATGCGTCCAGCATATCAGTTCCTTCTAAACTGAATGTTTTAATCATCTCTGTGGATTTGAAAAACCACACAGTAAAACGCAGTCATTAATTTAACCTAGCTGCACCCTTCACATTATGGATAAGAAAATCTAAATGTTTGCAGAGAGATGCATACAAAGTAATATCTGCTTTACACATAAATTCTCACCGGGTTATGTGTATGCAAGAATTTGAATTGGTTTCAGATGTTATCTGCTAAACAGGGATTAATGCCAGTTTGAAAAACAAGCAGGAAATCCTGGAGAATTATTCACTTTTCATCTGTGATTATTCATACATAAAGTACATCATCAGAGAATACATTTTTGGCATGAACTTATGACAGTGCTAACCTATATTTCCATCTAAACAAGTCTTTGAGAAGCTATTGAAAGGTCTCTTTAAAATCTGAATTTAAAATACCCTGCATTTGAAAGAGAACTGAAGGAGTCATTAAGGTTTAAATTTAATCTATTTCTCTATTGGGATTACATGTTTCCACCGTGGTGCTCTGGAATTGCACAATGTACTTTTGTCGTATGGAGCTGGAGTGAGAAAATAAATAGTAGAGCTGCGATAATTGAAAACCGGAGCTCCTCGGTGTGAAGTAATGAGAGATGGAAAATACCACACACGCAAAAAGGCAAAGGGTCCAAAACCTCAGTGATTTATTGTTTGAATAACAATAAGGAAGATATTTAAGAACACTAATCGTCTTTATAAAAGTGTACTTTGGCCTAGCATGTCTGCGGTATTGTGCCTGCGACCGGCACATCAGCAGGGTTTAAGCAAACATGTAGTTGTACAGTATATCAAATGCAGATATAGGTGTGTATATATTTTCACTTTCTGAAAAGAAGCCACTAATAAAATGAAGGGCTTCACAGGGCCTCGCGTAATGAAATGCATTTTGCTCCAAATGGTGACACACGGCAGAATTGTAGGTTGAGCAGCACAACTGCCAGATCAGGTACCATCTCTCTTTCCATTTGAGATCCAGCTCCTTTCCTCCCACTAGCACTGTTATCTTTCACCTCTTTACTCCTTCAGCAAGCAAGCAATCATAAAAATATTACAAAAAGTAAAGGAAAAAGACATTAGTATTAGAACAAAAACAGCTACGCCACCTGGCTCTGATTATAATCTCAGATAACTGGGTGCATTAGACTGCTTAATTTATTCAGAGTCTATACATATCATCCAAGGAATGCTTAGATAACCCCGAGAGCACATCCTGGACCCTTGTTTTCTAGGGGTTTTTAAAAAAATTATTTGGCCGATGAATTCTTACCTGGATTAGTACAGATTAGGATGAAACTTTATGGGGCAGATTATATTACGTCTGCCTAGTAGGGAGCCGCCTGACACCTCTGGAACTGGCCATGGTTAGAAACGGACTGGATGGACAACAGGTTGAATACAGGTTGGCCACTCCTAAATTTTGAATGGCTTGTGAGTGTTGCATGTGCCTTCAGCAGGTTGTCTGCTCATTCCAAATATATATTTTTATAATCTTTGAATCTAGCGATGGCACGCAGATGAAACCCCCGTTGTATTTAGAAAGCTCTGGGTGCGATCAGCCCTGGAGAGAGACTTAAGAGAAAACTCCAGCACTTTAGGAAAAGATCTAGGTTTTCCTACTGAACGAAGCCTGTTTATAGTCGCCTCTTCCCGTGTCTCTTCCGTGAGTTCGTTCCAGCTGCATTAAGGGACAGGTCTAGAGAACTAAAAACGCAAAGCTTACCTAAATAAAACAAAACGACAAGAAAAAAGCTTGTGGAGTTTGCTATACGGAGGTTTGCTTTGCCAAATTAGATCTCCAGGAACGTCGTCACTTCTTTAGTTGCGGCAGCCTAATTCTAGCACAGGGAATACTACTGACATTCAAATCACTGCAGTTTTCTCCGTGGAAGATGGGGTGTGTCATTAGAGACCACACGCTTAACTAAAAGGGAAGCATATCTTACGTTCTTTTCAGAACAGAATTAATGCAAATTGTGTGCAATATCCCACACTAAAGACTTGGCGAACTTGCACTTGAGCAACTTTAACTGTATTTCCTATCAACGCAGTCACTACAAATCAAGGAAATTGCCAGTTAAGCCAACATTAACATTCAGACCAACCTCAACTCGCATGCCTTACTGCCCAAACATAATATCCAAATGCACTCCTGGATTCCTGAGCTCCACAACAAACTTCCTTTTATTTCCAGTACTCAGAATCGAGGGTCCTTCGCAGTGAAAGTATGTCTGTTGGAGAGAATCTTGCTGAGATCAGAATTAAGATGGAGCATTTGTGGTTTGGGGGGCGGGGGTGCCTAAAGTGTGGTGACTTCCCTCCATTTTTCCAGCTACCGTGGCCAAATTGAAAGGAAGACTTGCAGGTAAGACTGGTGTGCCAGACACCACTTGGATTTCTCTGCACTTCTGTTACACCACAGTCCTAGCACGTGAGAACGTCTCAGTCTTTAATGCATTTATCATCGTTACACTATTGTGAAGTAGGGCATTATTCCCATTTCACAGAGAGAGAAACTGAGGCAACAAACAGGCTGACTTGTCCAAGGTGTCCCAGGTTACCGTCTCAATCACAGGATCATGTTTCCTCTTGGCTGAAACGCATTCTCTTGTCTGATAAACTCGGGTTTGACCAGATAGAGAAATCCCGCTCTGAATAGCGTGAGGTTCAAAAACCGGAAACTCTGGCTGCTGAAACTTAAGCTGTCTACGTGTGCTTGGAAGCAGGGCCCTCCCGGGTTTGTGAGGAGCCATGAACTCTAGAGGTAGGGTCTTTGTGTCTGGGGAATAACTAATAAAACGTGGAAAGCCTGGATCTGTACTGGAGCTGAGGAGCCTTGACGAACACTGCTGCGGATCCAGGAGACATCTCAACGAGTAGCATGGGTCTGTGTTGGTTTGCTTCTTTGGTGCTAAGCAGCAGCCAGGATGTTGAGCAGGCAACTTTGGGGCCAAATTTAACCAAAAAACTTCAAACAGTTTTCTCAGGGAAGTAGATAACTATTTTAGCATAAAAATGTGAGACTCTTCGCTCGTGCTTTGAGTAACACTTGCATTAAATTTGACGACTTAAATACACTTTCTGAAGAGAGAGATTTCAAATATGTTTTAAATGGATTTCAGATATGTTTGAAATGGAGGATCAGCACGACCTTCTCCATGGAGCGGTTATAGACACCTTTGCAGTGTAAAGTGTTCACATTTTTTCCAGTTATGCCCTGGCTGTTCAATGTATAAAATCCTTTCTGTAGATGCGGGATCTTTCAAAACATTGAAAAAACACTTTAATGTATCTGTTAAATTGCTCAGATAAACTGTTTTTCACTTTGAACTTATTTAAACGGCGTCTCACTTTCAGTGATAATTTATGGCACTCCATTAATAAGCAAGATTATATTGATTTTATTATACAGGGGAATAACTGATCGTCGTGCGTGTTTTCTGCTGTCCTTTCAATTCCTACCTTAATGCCACACTTTCCTGCCCATAACGGCTCTTCTTTTTAATATAAACTGTATATTTAATTGGATTCTGATAACAAGATGGCCTGAAATATGTGACTATAAATGTCCTAAAGTTGCGTTATGCGTTAATAAAAGAAGGAAAGAAAATATATAGCCTTTAAATTTATCATCGTTTTGCTGATCTTTGAGTCTAGTTTAATCATTTCACTAACATATATTAGTGACTTCTTTTTCCTGTGAAGTTAATGCTTCAATTAATATTCCACTCAAAAGCTCAAACTCCAGTTTGCCTTTTGTTCAATAAATCAGACTGTTTCTTTCGTACAGCTCCATGCGAAACATGTGTCCTTTGGATAGTTCAGAGGAAGACCTGGGTGGGTTTTTTTTACTTTGTTAAATAATGCTTTCACTTTCATGAACAAAGGGAATTAGGTTGGCAATAGAAACCTATCTTGTGTTGCTCTGAGCAAAAGTTGACTTGCTCAGTGGAGCGCTATACAGGGTGAATCCATAATGTGCAGTAACTTCTGTGCTTCAGAGTGGTTGTGCAACTTTTTAACTTTCAGTTTGTGTCCCTAGACTTGTTTAACTGACTTGTATTACTCTACCATAATACTTCAACACGGTTGCCATTGCCTGATTTCTAATGAAGTTTGGTTTTCAAAAATGACTGGAAAATGTGTATGAATTGATCTCTGATTTTTTTTCTTACACCTTTTTGTCTGTTATTTCCAGAAAGCAAAGTGAAATATATGCTAGCTATTTTAAGCAGGCATTTTTAAACCTCTACTTTTTGCAGTGATTCATCCTTTTTTTTTCTTTTCTTTCTCCTTTTTCTTCTCCCAGGGATGCTGTTGGTCACTACTGACACATTAGGCCACGATTTCCATGTTTTCCAAGTACTGACACATCCTTGGTCATCATCACAAAGTGCTGTACATCATTTATATACACTTCACAGGGGAGAGACTGAAGCCAAAGTAAGTTAAACATATTTGCTAAAGAGTAATCCCCAGACACCTTATACATGTGGTGTATGTTGGCACTTTAATGTTTGTTTCAGCGAGGAAAGAGCTGTCCTCGTGTGATAGCCACAAGAAAGGATAGGAGCACAGGCTTTAACCTGGACAATAATAAATTCTTGGTCTTTACAATGAGGTGATGTCAGATTTATTCAGATACGACACTGCCTCCAAAGAGCCAGGATTATGAGCAGTGATTGTACTTAACCTTTTCTCATGTAGCGTGTTAAACATTTGTCTAACGCCTGTGAAGTGACTGTCAAGTTTTACTTTGTTTTGGTGGGAAAGTCCCAGAAAGCAGGAGAGAGAGAATGAAAAAGGTCTGATTAATCAACTAAATGGAAGTTATTGCAAGGGGGGGGTTAAAAAGCAGTACTAGAGATGTATTCTAATATTGTCGGGTGGAAGGGTGGGTGATTGGGCTTTGGTAAGTTAACTGAAAAACCAAATAAAACCTGAAGAAGCATAATAAATTTTAGCTAATGCCCTGTTTTCTAATGTTTTTACATCCATTTTTATCATCACTCTCCTTGGTAGATTGGTCTAGTACATGCAATACTTTTTTTTTTTTTCCTGAACTGTCTACAATAGGCATCGCTGCACTGTTTTCAGGGTCAGGTAATGTTAACCCTTTTAGCACCGTGTAACTCTAAAAGAAATTTTAAGTAAGCCTTCAGATCATTTAAAAAAAAAAAAAATCACCACCAGTAAGAAATGAATTTCCCACCTACTGATGCACTTGCATCTTTAAAGAACAGGCTTTGGTAATCTAGTAGATAGAGCTTGGAGGGGTAGGGAGAGGCCTCGATACCAAGGGGGGATGCCATTATGGCCTTGCATGAGAAGGTGGAGTGAAATGTTAACACTGTGATCTCCAATCTTTTTATGCTGAAGATCATTTTTTGGCACCCCAGCATCTACTGTGCCCTGCCCCCCATCCTCCCGCCCCATCCCCCCCAACCTCGCGGACAAGCCGCCCAGGTTCTGACCCCACTTGCTCAGCTCAGCCGCATGCATCCTGCCGCTCCCGATCGTGGAACCTCTGACCGACTGAGATCGACTGTCAGAGGCTCCACGATCGACCCAGTCGATCGAGATCAACCAGTTGGTGACCACCATGTTAACACAATTAAAGTTTCTTCTGACTTTTTTCATGGGCTCAGTGTTTTTCCTTGGATTTCTTCTCTTCCCTTTGTTCCTGGTGGACTTTGGAAGTACTTAGCAGTGCAGTAGCTGTAGGTGAATGCTGAGACCTCGAGGCTTTACTTAATCACAAGTTTTGTTGCTTTCGGTTAAATTGGGAATCTTTTTTTGTACTTGACATGTCCGGTAAAGAAAGTCTGAATAATGTGTGTCCAAACTGGCTGTCCAGAGGGGATTAAAAAAACATGTCCTGGAGTCTGGAATTTTAAACAAGGCAGTGTCGAGAGCATTGTCTGTACAGTGGTCAATGCTCTGTTCACTATTGTGTCAGCAAACTCTAATTGCTATTGTTAACTGCTTATGAATAGCCAGTGGGAAAAGTGAGAGGAAATTATGGGCTAAATCTCTTAAACTCCTTAGACAATACTTCAGAGGCCTGTCCTACAAGGTGTTTATATAAGCCCAGCTTGGCAGCCTTGAAAATCGTGGTCTGCATTTTCCAAAGTGACTAGTGATTGTTGTCAGGGTCTTGGTTTTTAGTTGCACAGCTTCAGAGAGCTGAGAGGTATAATTTTTAGTGCTGTGCATCTGCAGTCTAAAAATTTGGCACCTTCAAATTATCCTAAGATATTCACAACGGCTAGTTACTTTTGAAAATGGAGCCCCACGTATTGTCATCGTGTATGTTCTTAGTTCAGTCTCCCCCAAATATATTTTACTACTACAAATAAAAATTAACCAAAGAAAAGTAAGTTCAATCAAGAGACAAGCAAACTTTTTGTAGATAATTTTAGAGAAGACTTATAGGGGGGAGGGGGGAAACTAGAACCCCATTGAAATCTTCATGGTATATAAATGACATAAGGCATATACTTGTGGATATAAAAATGTATGCCCTATAATGTATTTCAGAGAGGTATGTGTTCTGAATTAATTAAAGAACTATATTTATGTTATAATTAGCTTGCAAGACACAAACGTGTAGCTCCAGTTATTCAGAATAAAGATGTACTGTGCTGTTTGAATTTGCATATTTTTAGTTCCCATTTTTTTTATAGCACATAGTAGTAAAATAAATATTACATGTTTTAGCACTAAATCATATATGGTGCTTGCCTTGTATAGACTTTACTATATTTGAATTAAGGCACTGTGTTAATTTTTTTCAGTACCAGTGCAGTGTTTGAGAAATTGTCCTCATTTTCAACACAGTTGTAATCTAGGACATTGCTTTTGGAGTGGGCATAGAGTAGACAAAAGTCTAACCAACAAGAGGCATATTGGTGGGTTTTACAGCTCCATAGCTTTTAAAACAGTCCAGCAATAATATCACATGAACACTTGCAGTTGCCAAGACAGTCCTGTCATTTGAAATACATGAGTTAATAAATATATTTAATATCAATATTTTCAGTTTGCATGGTGAAGAAAATACTGTATGCATCAGTCATTGGCACTAATATTTTGTGCTCTGAAGTTGCCAGGCAAGGATTTTGAGGCTGTTTGATTTTTGTAGCCTGCAAGTCACAATGAGATATATTCAGACACAGATTTGAAGCCACCATGTCTACTTTCTTGAGTATGATCATATTTATGCACTTAGAGTAAGCTGTTCTTTTTTACCATGGATTAAAGCTAACTGTGAATCAAAGCCAATGGTCTTAAAGGTCACCTTCTGTAGTGTAGCTATAAAAAGTTCTAATTTGCGTTGATGGACACCAGTGATTATCAGTGTGTCAAAATTAGTTTAGTTATTATCCATTGTAAATTGGTTAAACTTTATCGTATGCCTCCTTTACAGTGTTTTTTTTTCAAATCTGTCTATATTTATACTCTTATTCATACCAGTATCATCTGCTCTTTGTCTGTGATGCTAGCCAATGGTGTTTACCCCAGTCCTGAGGAAATGTCCTTGTATGACACGGTAGTGAATAAGAGAAATGGCTCTTTCTAAATCCAGTAGAGTTTTGTTGATTGGCTCAGGGCTTGTTCCTGCAATAGGACAAAGACTAGGGGCAGAAATTACACACAAACTGGTATAAGTGATCACATCTGTAACACAACAGAAGTTCAGTACACATAAACCACTTCCAAAATGGCCAAAACGTGTTTAAGATAAACTTGGATGGATGTAGTATCTGACTTCACTGATTTAGGTTATATTGGTTTATTGAACTTCTGTCCCAGATCCCCCCCAGACTCAAGTTTAACTCACAGTCCCCCAGGATCCCAGGATGCTTTGCACCTCCCCCACAACCCAACCCCCTCTCCGCCCTTGCAGGGTGGGCAGACTGGCCTTGGCCCAAGCTGCCTGCTCCAGCCGGGCAGGGAGGTATGCGCTAGCGCCTCCTGGCTTCTGGCCTGGGCCACTACAGGCATCAAAAGTGAATGTCTGTTCACTTGCTTATCAGGTCAGTCTACACATTTTAGACTAACCTGTGAAGATTGAGCCAATTCAGCCTCAGGCTTTTTGACTGTCTGTACTTGGCCATAGTGTTCACAACTTTGGACTGTATGACCTATTAAAAATGGATGAATGATACAGCTACCAAGGCAGTATGCATAAGGGTTGGTCTCAATGTTCTAGAGAGATTTGAATCAGGATCTTACTAAGAGTAGTATAATACTGGGACATCCTCTCTCTGAGGGCTTCAGAGCTCTGGCTGAAGGAGGTTGGCACACCCATCCTGTATTTTAAAAGGAGCTGGCCGTGAATGCCGTGTGCCTCCGGGGCTGGGGTGGGCACGGCGACTGCCAGCAGGCAGCAGTGGGGTCGGCAGTGGGGGCAGGCCAAACGGGGAGCTCCTGCAGGCAGCTGTGGCAGTGTTGGTGGCGGGGGGAGGCGGCAAGTGCCAACTGTTGGTGGGTGACCAGCTGCCGACACCGTTGGCAGTGGGGTGGCGGGCAGCGACCGCCCACAGGCACCACCTGCAGCGTCAGCAGTGCTTCTGGCAGGGGGTGCACTGCCAAGCTAAGCGGGTGTACGTGCACCCATGTGCACCCCCTATGCATCGCCAATGGAGCCAGCAATAAGGCCCATTGACTTGGTCCCTTTCTGTAGAAGTTTCTTCAGGGTGCCCAGCTGTATGCTCTTTATTGAGAAACAAAGAATAAAAGATTAAAGTTTAATAATGGCACTTCTGAGCAATTTTCTACCATCCATTGATGAGCTGGACGTTCTCTCACATATGCACAATTTCTTGAATTTATCTATCTTTTGAGGTGCCCTGAAGAAGCAGGTCAAGTGCTCTGGGTTGTTCCCTAAGAGCCCTGAAATCTAGCTGAATCAAGCAGGGTAAAGATAGACATCTGCATGTCTTGAATCAAAAAATTAACACTACTTGCTTTAGTTTGCATGCGCTTTAATCACTTGTTATCCATAAGTAGAAAGAAGTCTTGGTAGATAGGATGTTGGGCTGGTACTCAAGAGACATCAGTTCATTTAATGGCTCAGCTATTGGTCTCCTGCGTGAGCTTGCTGAAGATGATCAGCCCTTGGCCTTAGCTTCCCATCTGCAAAATGGGGATAATACTTCTCCTTCATAGGGGAATTGTGCAGACAGAATCTGTTAAAGAGTGTGGAGTCGGATGTTGTTGTGAGCAGGCCCGCATGCTTCCTCGGGTAGAGAGATGAGCACATCTTTCAGCGTTGTTGTTTCAGGATCTGCCAAAACAAATGCATGTCACTGTGTCAGTTATAAATGATGAGTATTTTTGAAGCTATGTCAACAATCAGATCGAGATGCTCACTTCTTTTAAAATAATGTTTTTGAAAAACAAGAAAACAGGCTACATGAGATACGCATATGCTATATCACTGCATAGAGGCTCAGTCCAACCGCTAGTCATCTCTAGAATTGAAGGAGATGGGCAATACTACTTGCAAATTATCTGCACTCTCAAAATTCAATTTGATTTCTAGAGCAAAGACATTTTAATATGTTCTGGATAAGGATTTACATTATTGGATGCTCCTTTCAACTGTACATCCAGCCATCTTGTGGTTTACCCTTCAGGAACCAGGATTTACTCAACAGTCATGTTTGTTTTTTCCTTTACTCAAGTATGCTTTGGAGGACTGATAACCAAGGTGCAGGATGCTCCGAGACGAACCATTTCATTTGCTCAGAGAGGAAAGTTAGGTTGCCCTCTGGCTGCATTTTTTTTCCCCCTTTGATCTTAAACTGCAAACACAAAAAAGGCCTGAAAACAGCATTATCTTGGTGTAGAGCAAATAAGCACAGTGATAGCGTTGGTGGGCTGATAGCCAGGGGCTGCGTAATCTTTTAGGCTGTTGGACTTTTGCTGTTTTGACTCACAAAGTGCTGTTATAACTGACCTCAGCGAGTGTAGGTAAATAGAGCGAATGATAAAAACATACCACCTTGTGCTGCTGTAAGGGGAACCGGACGGGACTACTTTGTGTTTTTTACGGCAAATGCAAAAATGTCAGCCTGACACGAATGCAGAAGTATTTTTAAGGTTAAGTGTTATATATTGTATCCAAATAGCCAGTCATTTAAATATTTGACAAACATCTACCCCACTCTCTCTTCTGATGTCGTTATAATTACTAGGTCAGTCTTATGAAGAAAATATTTCTGGTGAAGTATCTGGCCTAGGGCAGTTTTGAAACTGGAGATTTGATTTAGCACCGTTAATCATTCACCAATGAAACGCATCAGCAGGTAAAATCCCTGCAATTTAAATTGAAGGATTTAGGTTTATCTTCTTAATTAGACGCTGAAGACAGAGGTGTAAAGCACAGCACACTATAAATTGAGTTGCATTTTGTTATCAATGCACAGTTACCGTTCAGACCAAAGAGACCGATGGGGTTCCTCATTCTGGGCCTGATTCTTTTGTCCTTATTCAGGAAGAGTCTAATTAATTGGATCACTTAGAAGAAAAGTTACTACTCGGTATGAATTCAGATGGCAAAAATGGGCCACGCACAACTAATAAAATCATCTGGTGATGTCCATGGTTTTATTACTGTTTCTTCTATTCATGCTGCCAAAGTCTTCCTTTAACTTCCTGGACAGGAAAATATTGTGTAGAGATCGGCACTTGCTAATTTTAATTTTATTTGGCCGTTGCTTCGTTGTCATTGTGTGGTTCCTGCCCCTTGTGCCTTTTTCCCGGACAACCCCATTGAACACATTGTAATTCAAATAATAGTGAAGATTATTGTCTAACTTTTTGTATAGCACTGGTGCCAGTGCCTCTGAACCTGAGGACCTCTGGTAAAGCCAGTCATCGCGGAAGTGAACGGCAGTCGTGACATGAAATTGCTGCTGTGATAATGCTAACTAGGGTTTGCTGTTGCTTCACTTCACTATAAAGGCAGAAGACAATTCAATACAATGTGTGGACACTTTACCCGTGCCAGTCTAGTTACTATTGCAAAACTAAGTTCATAAGGTTGGTTTGGAGGTTGTCAGGATAATATATCACACAGAACAGTGCGTTCGAATCTTAGTATATTGAGCATTATATTGCCCTGAAGGCACTGCGATTACTGAGTATAGTCTCTTCTTTTGAAGAGAATGGGTGTAAGTACTGTATAAGTAATTAGTACAGTATTAACTTTTCGAAGCCATGGAGTATGTAGGCTGGAGATGAACTGTCCGTCACTTCAAAGAGTAGTGGTAAACAAGGTCAGCGTCTGTGCATGTGATCACTTGTGTAATCAGCCTTACCTCTTAACTATACCTTTTTTTTAATCAACTCTTTTGAAAATAAGCAGTTTTTGAAGTGCAGCCCTAGCTTTCCTCCTGTTTTACTTCACATAGGGCTTGCATTTTTAAAAATATATTTAATCCAATAAAAAAAAACCCTTTAAATTTCAGTGAAAATTTGGCAATAGATTGAACCAGGAATGGTGGCACAAAAAGTATATGGACACTTGACTCCATCTTATTAGACAAAAAAGGAAAAAACAAAGTGTATGTTTGTATATGGCATCTTTGGAGCATCTAATCTTCATAATTTCCTCTGATTTTTTTCAGTCTTTACCCATGTAAAATTACTCTCTGATCTCTACATTCCTGGCATCTGATGTCTGTAGGCTCACTAGCAAATTGTGTCTTATGATAAAATTCCATAAATGAAACTTCCAGACTTCCCCATGGTATTTCTGAACATGCAAGCAGTGATATGCTTTAATTTTCAGATTGTACACTCATAGCACACAAAACACAGAGCAGAAGAATGGGAAACATGGGAAAAGTGGCAAAGAAGAGAGAATTGAAAGGAGACGGCAGATTTAAGGCATAAGAATTAAGAGAATGAAAAAAGAAAAAAATGAATAGTTGCAAAGATGGAAAAAAAGTTGCAAGAAGAAATAATGAAGGAAAGAATAGCTGGCAAAAGTGAAGATAGAAAGTGGGGGATCTGTTGCATAATGTGTGTTTGTTGAGAGGGTTGGGTTTTTTTTTCATTGCATATTTGTTAGGGAATGCAGCTCAGACTTTTGTACTTCCATTCCTTGAAAACACTTGATGATTTCCTCCCAGGGCCTGTTAAAGTTTACCAGAATATCTGAAAGATTGTTTAATTGTCTCTATTGGGAAAATAGTCAGCAGACACTCGACTATAAACCAAGAGGAGATCTAGCTGTTCAGTAAAGTGACTGATTGCTAAATGAATACATGTTACTACAAGCCATTAACTAGAGCAGAAATAATTGCACAAGAGCCAACTTCATTCTCAAAGTTTGATTTACAACTGCACAGGCCAAGAAATGCAAAGAATCCAATGACCATGGAAGTCCTGTACTCCTTTATGAACCAGAAGGAAGGGGATTGTTCTAGTGAGATACTAAATGCTACAGCATTACTCCAGGGACTTCGTGCTGAGAAGAGACGATGCTGATGAAGTCCAGATAGCAATGTAATCCTTCCGAGGAAGTTTTCCAAGAGAAATGATGAAGCATTTTGACCATCTTAAACCAGCGGTGTTCCAGAGCACGGGCAAACTAGATATTCTGTAAAAGCAGCAGGAGGATTTCCGACTACGTACTTGCATGGAGAAAGAGGTGGAATAGTAGAATTCCTTGTCGACTCTGGAGAGTCGGTTGGCCCAATTTGCAGACCTCTTATGTAGTGGTTGGGCTGTGCTGAGTTTTAAACCATCAGGAACTCACGTTTGCATAAGTACTCTGTTTGCCTCCACTGAAGTCTTCTAGGATTTGCCCATAGTAGCTACCAGCACCCGTACCCAGACTCCTGGCAGCCTCGGGTGAACTTTTAGTATTGGGCCACCCACTGTCAGAGAGAATGATGATGACGATAATAAAACAATTTCCGTTTTCAAGCCCCCCTTGTGTCCGGGCCCCGCGTGGCCGCCTGGTTCACTCATGCCTGTGTCCAGCCCTGGTAGCAACGTTCCTTTAGTTTCAAAGGTTTACGTATTACTGACCAGGAGAAGGGCCTCTTTCTGTATTCCTTGAGCACCAAGTGATCTCACTGGAAGTTTGGGATGTGTAAAGAACATTAAATTGTTTACAAAGTGATTTAGATGCCCAGGCAAAACTAGACTGGGAAAATAGAGCATTAATCCAAGGGAAATCCTGACATCCATTCCAGAGAACATTTAATCATATAGCTTATACATGAGGTTTAAAAAAAACAAAAATTGCATGCCTGAAAGCTCCCCAAACTAGCCAAAACGCGATATATATATAACTTCCATTTTGTGAAGCAGGTGACCAAAGTTGGGAAAACCTTAGAAATAAAGGTGTGAATGTTAAATCGGAAGTTGACCTTGAGTCGCAAGGTAAAGTTTGAACTATGAAAGGTCTGCTTTGTTAACGTAACTCCGAAAACATTATGGAGCCCTGATTGATCTCCAGTATCCAAACATTACATCATAATTACCAACAAATGCAAAAATATGTTATAAATACATGGAATAAAAGTACTTTAACCTAAAGGACAGCAATAAATTGCAACGCTTAGCATAAACTTGCAAACCACTAATGGGCCACTGTGCAGCGTGTTTATACTAAGAGGAGGCAAGAACTCTGTGTAATGCACAGTAAGAGCGCGGCTGATAGCGGCAGGCTTGATGTGATCATTTAAACGTCTTTCATGGACACAAAGACCTGATCTTTGAAGCGATGGCTGATGAGATTACACTTGGTCCCAACAGCGTGCTGACCTTAAATTTAGTCCGCCCCTTTCCTATAAGCACCAGGAAAAAAAAAAGAAAAGAAAAAGGAGCTAAGTGTTCGCTGCAATTGCACACGTGGATTTATGCTCTTGCTGCGTGAAAATAAGGCGTTTAATTCACACCCTCTGAAACTGCAAACATACCCTGCCTTGAACTCCTCCAGCCTTTCACTTTGCTGCTGCTTGCCTTCTGTATGGGAAAGGCAGCCACGCTTAACGCTTGGAGGAGATAAGTGCCACGAGGAAAGCATCAATCGAGCATCCAGATATTTTTCTCTCCTGAGAGTACACTGTTTTGCGCACATTTTCTTGAAATCTTTGGTCATTTCAGTCTCATTTGTCAGAAGCACTTTTTTTTCCTGACGGGGCTCTTAAAAAAAACACATTTCTTTTTTTTGCTTGGCCCTCTGTTTTCACTCCATCCAACTGCAGCCGCCTTCTAGCCCCGTCCTCATTGTGCATTATTTGTGGTTAAGATAGGGGTCATTTGTGCTCTATTTTCAAGGGAACATTGAGGCCAGTGCTACAGCAATCTCTCTCCATTTTGTCCAGGCCAGTGGTGCTCAATCTAGGCACCAGTTGTTAGGCTCAAGATGATCCCTCGGAGAATGCGAGCTCTTAGCAGTCATTTTGTGATTATGGCACAATAATACAGCAATTTTTTTTCTATTGCAAAGAACTCAGAAAGATCACAACTTTTTTTTACAGTTTACATTGTAATTTGAAATCATTCGGTTTATCTTGCGTGAATCATGTTTGCGCACCCGATGGTGTGCAGCATCCCGCAGCACCCCTGAAAGGATCTCAAGGCCCCCCACGGTGCCGCGGCACCCTGGTTGAGGATCGCTGGTCGAGGCACACGTCACTTCAGTGATATTCAGCTTGTGATGAGAGATTACATTGATTACATTCCAGTTCCCAATTCCAAATTGGCATGAGTGAGGGTTTGGGCCTTATTCTGAATGTTTTTGGGTTTTTTAGAATGTAAACAGAAGTGATGATGCATCCTGAACACTAATAATAGTACAAACATGTACATACTTCTGTCGTGAGGTTCAATCCAGTGAGGTTTTTTCCTTCTATGTCATCTCAATAGAAATGTGATCTTATGCGCTTTACCAAATTAAACCATGTACAACACACTGCACATCATGTATGTGATAGAAGGCAGCGATGTAAAGAGGTTTCTGGTAAAATGCGTTAACATAAGCAACGTGGAGGAAAGATTGAAGAGGTTTAGGCAGTCGTGAAGATAAGTTTTTAGATGAGATTACAGAAGCTGCTAGTTCAGCGGAGAGGCTTGTAGAGTTTGCTTCAGCTGGTAGGAATAGAAGAAGGGAAGGATTTTGTCCCATGAAATTGCAGAGTAAGAGAGAAAGAGCAGGTGCGAGAGGCAATGCCCATGAGAGAGGCTGGAGCCAAATGCAGGGAGTGTTTTAGCAGCAGTAAAGAGAAATGTTGCTCAAAGTCAGGGGTGGGCAAAATGCAGCCTGTGGACCACATGCGGCCCACCAAGCCATTCTATCCGGCCCATGGGGCCCCTAAAAAATGTAGAAAATTAATAATGATCTGTCCCTGGCTGCCTCTCATGTGGCCTTCAATGGCTTGCCAGAACTCAGTAAGCGGACCTCCACTCAAAACAATTGCCTGCCCCTGCTCTAAGTCCATTGGAGGTATTTTTGGTCGGTGGGGAAGGTGCTGGGCATAGGAAAGCAGGATCAACAGTCTCTACATAGGAAAATAGGGCTTTGGAGAGGCCAAAGATGGCGAAGTTTGGAAAAAGAGCTCACAAAGCTTTAAGTACTTTTTAATATTGTGTTGTAATCGAGTATGTCAGCTCTTGGACTTGATTCCGATACAGGGGAATTGTCTCTCTGAACAGGCTGATACTGAAATGCTTATTAATTCTTTTTTTTTTCCGGCTTCATGCTGATGGGTTTTTTGTTTTTGCTTTTATTCTTCCTTTTTGAGCCCTTAATCCATTCTGAGCCATTTGAAAAGGTGAAACTCTTTGTAGGCAAACGAGGAGCTTGAAACTGCTTGTGGACAACTTTATACCAGTAATACTTGCATCACCAAAAGTGCTAAACCTGTCAGATTTCTGGGAGGCTGTTTAACTTTGTCATTAGCAGATCATTTGGACGTGTCACCATAATTGAAAAGAGCAGGTGTGTAATGGTGTTTTTTTGGTTTATCTGTGTAATGTTGATGAAGCATTTTGTGTAGTGACAGTCTGTCAGCCAAATATCTTGTCACAAGTCACAAGACTTAAATCCCTTTATCTCGGAGGCTTCAGGGCTCAGTTGGAAACTTCCACTTTGATGAAGACTTGCTGCTTTTGTCTGGAATATTTGGAGTGCATTTCTGGAATATTTTTCAAGATTGTATCGGTGTTTACTACAATTGGAGTACCTAGTGTATTGTAAAACTGGCTTCAGTGAAAACTCAAAGAGTTTTATTTAGCTTATGTTGTTTAATGATATAATGAAAACTAATCCTTCTCCTCTGTGTGTTGCCATGTTAAATCCCACTCATGTATATACTTCTTTTTAACCAACTTTTACCTTTTTAAAAATATTTTTCTTAGCATTGTTTTAGGACTTTCTTTGGTAAATCATTTTAAACTAGACTACTGTTTTCCTAGAGTTGTCTGCCAATATTGTGTTGGACACACAGCATAATCTCCTTTTTAAAGCAGTCTTTAAGGAGCAGGGATTTGTTTTCCATCAAGGTGTTATGTAAAGCATGCTTAGAAATGAATTTAATCTTCTGGGGGCTTTCTTTGTGAGATCCATACACAAAGTAAAATGATCCCGATGTATTTAACAAAATATATTTTCATTTTTGTCTCAATTCTAGATGATATATAGGGAAAAGTTAAAATGGAGCTAGTGGTCTACATGTGCATTAAAAAAAAAAGTTGAGCCAGTCTGATTGGAGCTTTCTCTTTTAATTAATTAATTAATTAAAGCAGTTTTAGCAAGCTGATTTTTTTAAAAGTTCTCCCATCTCTAGGAATTTTTTTTTTTAATTAGAACTAAATTTTTTTTTCAGGGCTCCCGTGTGGGTGTGTAAGGGAATTGTATGTGTGCAGTGTATTTATTCATTATAGTCTGACTATAGGTGCTGTTTTTCATCTTAAGATATAAAAGTGCTGTACTAGGAAACACATTCTCCCTTCTATGAGTTAGGAGAAGCATTTGCCTTTGGTGGGCAAACTGAGACAGTATCAGAGACCAACATTTTTCAGAAGTGGCCACTGATTTGGGTGTCCACAACTTTTTGGGGGTCCAGTTTGTGTTTGCTTGAGCCTGACTTTCATAAGTGCTGTGCATTTTCAGCTTCCATGGACTTCAGCTGGAGTCATGGGTGCTGGCAGCTATGTATCTGTGGCCCAATATTTTTCAAATTGGGCATCCAAAAAACAAGAGATCTCTTTTGAAAAGTTTGGCGGTAGCATTTAAATAACTAGTCAATGCTTATGCATTTAGATCCAGAGCCAAAGAGTAAACTCTTGAATCCTAACTCTTAGTTCTCCCTTGGAACCACTAGACCACATCAAAATGGTTGGCATGAAAAGACAGTTTTTGTTGGTAATTATTTACCTCTTATTTTTCATGTTTCCTGAGAATGAAAATGAGCAAGTAAATAATGTGTTCATTGCGTGCTGCAAAGCATATAGTTGTAATAGTTTCCTGAATCTTTTCTCTTTTGGAACCAAATTCAATTAAGAAATTGCAGTAGGCTCCTGTGGCTTTGTGTGGGATTCTGCATGGCAATTTTTTTTTTATTGAGTTGGGACCTTACTTAAGAGAGAACTTTCAAAATACTATCAATAATACCCTTTACTGCTTCAAGTAATGCACATGGTATGGAATGGTACTTAAACAATATTAAAGCTGTAGCAAAGGCCTTTGACTTGGCTTCATCACAAATATATAACCAAAACCATTGCTCCTAACTTAAACTGAGATTGCATGTAATGTATCTGATTAATTTCTTCGGTTATAACATGATAATTCACTTGCTGTCAGAGCTGTGTGAAACGGTGCCTACATTTCCATTTAATTTTCCCTTTCTCCAGGTACAAGATATATCTTTTAGCCATGACTGTCGCTGGGTAGTGGTCAGCACTCTTCGTGGCACTTCCCATGTTTTCCCTATCAATCCGTATGGAGGACAGCCTTGCGTTCGGACGCACATGTCGCCCCGGGTGGTAAACCGCATGAGCCGCTTCCAAAAGAGCGCAGGGTTGGAGGAAATTGAGCAGGAGCTGACGTCTAAACAAGGAGGTCGCTGTAGTCCTGTCCCAGGCCTGTCAAGCAGCCCATCTGGATCGCCTCTCCATGGTAAATTCCATTTTTCTTCTATATTGTCAGGACTGTCTATTCCCTTGAATCTCTGAGGCACAGATCCTGAGAACGGTTTAGGCACAACCCCCCAATTTACATGCCTAAGTCAACAGGAGTCAGGTGCCTACATGTTTTTGAGAATCTTGGCCTAAGCACCTCTGGAGTCTCCCATGCACAGTGGTTGTCAGTAGATTTGGGGGGCCAAAATGAATTTGCTACAGGTTTTGCCAAATTTGCATTCAGATAAATCTATATTTGCACAAGATGCTATTAAAATGCCATGAGGATGCACATATAGCATATGCAACTTATATTAAAGTATCACTTCGGAGGGCGTATCTAGATGGGCAGCTTACAAATACTTAAGGTTGATCATTCCCTTGTTCAGGAATGTACTGAAATTCTGGAACATGCACATTTTAATAGTCTCTGTGATTCAATAAAAAAGTTTAAGGGGTCCAATTGTAGATTTTCTTGCGGCTCTCACAAGGTCAGTAATCCGGTCTACATTTTAAATGCAGTTATCCAAAAATCTTACTGCTCCTCTGCCACTATGGTCATGGAGCACATCTGGATATGCAGAAGATAAAGATTTATCGTTTGAGGGGAGAACATGAAAGCCAGGCAAAATGATCCTGACAGAACAATGTAATTGGGTTTGTTTTTTTTTTCTCTTCAGGTTTTTTCCTTTAAAAGTTGCAGTTAATCCTTGAGGCTAGGGACAGAAATTACACATTAAACTGGTATAAATGATTGGAAACCAGTTCAAATCTGTAACGCAACAGTTCACTGCAGATAAACTGCTTTCAAAATGGCTGAAACTGGTTTAAGATACACCTGGATGGATGTAGTATCAGACTTAACTGATCTAGGTTAAATCGGTTTATTGAACTTCTGTCCCAGATCCCCACCAGATTTAAGTCAACTCACAGTCCTCCAGCATCCCAGGATGCTGTGCATCTCCCCTACAACCCCCCGCCTCACAGGGTGGGCAGGCTAGCCTTGGCCCAAGCTGCCTGCTCCAGCTGAGCAGGGAAGGGTGCTCTAGCACCCCCCAGCTTCTGACCTGGGCCACTGCAGGCATGCGGCTGCATTTCTGGAGTCAAAACTTAATGTTTACTTGCCTATTGGTTCAATCTACGCAGTCTAGGCTAACCTGCAAAGATTGAATCGATTCGGTCTGGAGCTTTTTGACTGTCTGTACTTAGCCTGAATGCACAGAAAAGAAAGCATTCAAGACCTGGTTCGTAGCAGTGCTCTGGGAGCTGCAGTATTCCCTCTGTGCTAGCACATCCTGTTTCAACGCGGTAAGATGAAGACCAACTTTTCAGCAGCAAAAGTCTCTCTCCTGCCTTCCTCAGACATATCTGGAGGCTTTTGAGGGCCTGAAACCATGCAGAAAATCGAGTCCACTCCCATGAAGATCAGACCTTTTTTGAGGGACAGCCTTAATGGTCTCCAGAATCACATTTGCCTCACTTTCTTCTTTTATGCTCTGGGTTGCGGGCTTCAAACACATCTGTCTTTTTGCCCTTCCTTTCGGCAGTGAAGTTTTGTGTGCTTATAGTTTGCATGTAGAATAATTGTTGCTATATTCCTGCACCTCCATTAACAGAGGTAAAACCTCACCTCTGTGGATCTGCAGGCAACAGCCTAGATCTTCCCTGCAGTATCGGCAAGGGTGAGAGGTTAGGAGGGTACAGGACCCTTCAGCCAAGACCGTTTTCAGGTATAGCAAAGAACTGGTTCAGATATTCCCCATAAAACACTAGGAATGGAAGGGTACCGTGCTGGCACTTGTGAAACTCCCTCCACCAGACCAGTCATCCTCCATACCATCGTGCCTAAAGTTTTCCGGATTCTTGAATCAGACATTTTCACTGTCTCTTGTTTTAAAAGGATCGATATTCCCTCCAATTTTAAGAGCTCTGAGTATTTCCCCCTTTTGGTTTCACTGATGTGGTGGGATTTATTCATCAAAAACCTTTAACTGCATGGACAGTATTTCCACTGGAGCTTCTCTGGAACATCTGTAATGTTCCTGGAGCAGTCCAGAGGCAGCCAGAAAAGTCTGCGGCTTCTCGTTCTTCCTGGATGTATTTGTACCTACATTTTTGTAGCCTGGCCCTCCCATTTTGATGCAGGAATTCAGCGTGACGTGCTTGAAGTCGACACCAGATAGCTGTAAACAATTATTCTAACACATACAGTCATTTTTAACTATTGACATCATATAGAGAACAGGAAGGAATTATCAACTTATGTATCTTTCATCCATCTGAATCTGTTTTTTGTCAAGAGGAATTACAGTAAGTTGTCGCCTTAGCAGGATTTCTAAACACATTTGAAGTTTTAAATAGATTTAGCACTTGATATTCAAAAAAGAAACTAAGAGGTTTCATTTGGCTTTGATTAGTGTGTCCAGAGACTTCACTAATGGGCAGATTATCTGAACCGAGGAAAAATCATTTGCATTGTATGGTGGGATTTCCAAAGAAACTGGCGCTAAGGCTACAAACAGATGTTGCGTTTGTCCTGGGAGAAATGGTGTTATCCTGGGACAAAGTGCAGTCATTCAGATGTCCATGGGTGTTCTTCCAGGACAGGCCTTATAAAACAGGGACCGGCAGCCTTGTGCAACCCACAGGCCACACCAGCCTAGCTCCAGTTCAGTGTGGGTCAGGTGGGAGCATGGGCAACCTCCCCTCCACCAAGCTCCGCAGGCTGGATTTGGCCCTCAGGCTATATCCTGCCAACCCCTGCTACGAAGGTTTCAGGACTAAGAAGTGCTAACAGTTCGTTCCAGAACGTCACAAAATACATCTGAGCGGTTGTCCCAGGATCGCCTCGTCAAATCGATGGTCGAAAAGTGGCAACGCACTCACCTGCCCACTAAAAACCCTGATTGGAAGGTCAGTGGTTTCTGTTCCAGGATAAGCACAGGCAGAACTTGTCCTGGGACGACAGAGTTGGACATCTGAATGATCCCCAGGCTGAGGTTTTCAAAAGTGGTAATAGGTTTGGGGGCATTTTTGTGCATCTATCTTGAGATACGCTTCAAAGGTCTGATTTTGGGCATCTCTGTGCATGGGATGATCAGTACTGTTTGTCAGTCGGGCCTATTTATGGTACCTTCACTTGGGCACTGAAAACGTGGGGCACTCGCATCACTATTTGTCTCCAAAGGAGCGGGCCGGGTTGTTTAAGCAACTGTCCATCTCTGTTTCCTAACAGCGGACAGAAACCTTACATTATGCCTTCACTCAAGTTATGCACAGACACCCAGAGCCCCTGGTACCCAATATGAAAATATTCTTTGAAAGTACTGAACTGAGCTGTATTGAATTACTTTAAAACCTTAGGTAAGCTCTTAGGTGAGATGTACAAGTGTAGAAGGGAAGTCTTTCTCATCGCAACTGTGTTATCACTACAGTTACTTATGTCAAAGCCAGTCTCTTGGCAGAGGGGTAGCAACGTGTACAGATGCAGAGATCTCCCTTCGAAACCCAAGTTCAGCTTTTCATTTGTGAAGCAGGGTAGGGATTTGGAAAGTGGGAAAAGCAGGATGAAAGATGTCTCGGGGCTCGTAGATCAGCCGCCCAAGTCGGAAGTTTGAGGAAAGCAGCATGACAATTTGGAAAAACCGTCATTAGGTGTGTTGCATCACACTTGTGTCAGGTATCCAGGTTGTAGCCATATTGGTCTAGTAAAATATAATTTTTTTTTATTTTTTTTTTTTTTTATTTTTTATTTTTGGCAAAAATCTACTTGGTCTAATAAAAGTTATTCTGTCTGCCATGAGTTATGATTCCTTTTACATCACACTTATAATGTCTACAGAAGGCAGCAGGGATACTTTTGTTGCTGAGAGGTTGCTGGATTAGCATGTCTTGCTTGAGAAGTGTAAGTAGGAGGCAGAGAAAAAATGCTGCAGGCTTTTGCAGGAAACGTCCTATTCCTTAAACTTTAAACTTCCTTATTCTGCTCCTTCTTCTCCACCTGCCACCTCCCATCCCTCCAGTCTCTTGTGTCCCAGCTAACAAGGATTAGCGCAGGAGTACAGTCATTGTAGGATGTTAGGGGTATAATACAGTGAGCTGGACCAGTGTCTTTGAATTTGTGAGTAGTACCTTCCTGCGAGTCAAAATAGGATACCAAGTTTTAGACCAGAAGTAAATGGACTTGATCTACTTTTTAAAATTGTATCTAAAATAAAAACAAGATCTTTTCATTTCAAAGTTATAGGAGATAGGGAATCATTGTGCCCTCCTAGGAGCTGTCATTTACTACCATTTTATAGTTAGATAAGGATGTTGAGGGGGTTTAATTGAAAAAGGCCAGGCTCTTGGTCAGTGTTATCTGCCTTGCTTTTTTTTTTTAAACCTTTTATCGTTTACTTGGGGGAGAAAAAATTAATTGAAGTTTCACGATGACTTTCAGTGCGAGGATTTAATGCACGTGTGTGGCAGCTGAATTAACCAGAGACTGACTATTTTAATCCATAAACCAGGATGTATTTTACCAAGGATGGTAACACTTCCTTGTTTATAGTGTAATATGAAGTAGGTATTTCCTTTGTAGGAGTAATTGCTGTCTGATGCTTAGACTAGGGGTTAGTGATTGGGGTAAAAGAGTAATTTGGGTTCTGTTCCTACTTTTACTTCTAACTTCCTATGTAACCATTAGAAAATTTTGTTTAGCAGCCTCGTACAGCAGCTTTCCCCACCTGTAAAATGGGAATAACAATTTCTCTGTCATAAGTGTGTTGGGTTTTATTAATTTGTGTTTGAGATTAATGAATCCTTGAGATCCTCTACTGAAAATTGCTAGTTAGGTTCAAAATAGCGTCACTTAAATATAGCTGTACTTCTGCAGAGATAGGAACCAACGTTGGAATTACTGCTCGAGTTTAATATAAGGTTAGGCAGAAGTTGTGGGAAGTTATTTAAGTGTCTCTTCTTTTATATTGGTATTTAAGATTACCATTATTTTACTAGTATTTATATTAGTCTTTTAAGACAAGATTGTTATTCTTCTCCATGGGCAACTTATTAGGTACAGCTTCTGCAGGTGAAGAGGACACTAGTGGTGCTGCTCATCTTTAAATGATTCACTGACAGACGTTTTATGTGAATGAAAGATGAGACAAATTTTAGTACATTGGTTTTATTTTTAAGTTTCCTCAATTGTACAGTCTCAACATCCTGCTTGTGCTGTAATGGCATGCGCACAAGCGAGCTTTAAGCTTCAGAAACTTGCATGACAAATCAGTTTTTGCCCATTGCTGTTAATCCTCCTTTCAAACTGAAATGGTATTGATATAATCCTGTCCCTGAAGAATGGGGTTTTGTAACCAAAAAAGCGTGCATGTTCTCCTTTTTGGGACTAACAAAAGAATGACATCCCATTCACATTAACTTGCGGTTAACGTTTTATGGGTGTAAATATTTTCTGAACGCAGTCTTGGGGTTTTTCCCCCCCCGGCCCCTTAGCTTGCTGTTTAACTTCCAGTATCAAAAGATGCTTTATGTCTCATAGCCAAACAATGTATTTACAGTTTATTCTGGGCAGTCTACACGTTGTTTACAAAAAAATGTAAACCCTTATCAGGGTGGGATTCATCTCTAAATGAATCATGGTTTGGCTTTACTGTTGTTTTGCATGTGCTCTTTTAGCAGAATTAAGTAAAGGAAACTGTTAACTAACATTGATAACGAGATATTTCCTTTGCACCTTTTATAGCTAGCGCAGATTTTGTTTGGGTCTTTTTATCTGTTAATCCGCCCAGGGTATATTTTTGTCATTCAGTAGGGTTGCCAGAGTGGTGTCACTGATATCATAGTTAAATTGGTGTCCTTTTATGGGCTTTTACTATTACGGGACTATTGTGACCTGGGTTGAAAATGAGAGCAAGGTGTGGCCTTGTGCATCTTTCTCCCATGTGTAAAGGGGGATGATATTGCTCACCTGTCTCGCAGGCATTATGTTGTTTATGGGTGAGGGTCAGATTAGGTCCTTGATTACACACGTGTGACTCAGATTAACTCCCATGACAGCTGCATATGCATGCCTGTGTGCATTTAGCTCTAAAATAGTGCTACTTCTCTTTTGGAGGTGGGAAGCAAATGAAGCTGCTAATTAGTAGCAGTAGTATCATCATTATTATGATTACTTTTCTCATTATTATCATAATTATTATCATCATTACTATCATGATTGCTGTTATTAAAATGTTGCAATGTATTACAAAATCCATGATTGCACCACTCGCAATAAGTTATAGGCACAGTTTGTCCTACATTCATTTTGTAGCTCCGAGTCCGAACACATCACAAATGTTAGCATAAATTAACCACCCATTTGAACCTTGTACTGTGCAGTTCCACCTACTTACAACAATCAATAATGTGATGTTTCTTAAAGTTGTCTTCTCTATATCGTTTAATTCCAGATTGAAGTTTCTATTTGGGTTATGTCTTTTTTTTTTTTTTTTTTTGCCAAGAAGTAACTCAGATACAGAGTGTTTCTGTTTTGAATTTTATGCCTCAGCTGAAATATAGTACATATATTTAGAGTTGAGGAAAAACAAGTCTTATGCATAGTAGTGTCTTTGGACTTGGATTTGACTGTTTAGAAATATGTTGTGCAGTATAACCTAGTTTCCATTGCAAAGTCCAGCTTATTTGTAAATCGGTAGCTTCTTCTTATGCTTGCTTTCTCTGCATGCTTGCTTTTTTTTTTTTTTTTTTCATTTCCAGCTGTTGCAATATGACTAAAACCTAAAAGCAAAATCCAGAAGTTTGGTAAACATACAAATCTTGGATGCTTTAAATATTTTCATGTCACTTATATTTCCCAGAGTGAAACTCCTTTTACTAGAAGAATTCTTATGGGAAAGCAGAGTTGAAAGGAGTGACATCATCAAGCCTTCCTGAAAAACAGATTGGTTTCCTTTAAGTAACACTCACTTAAGAAACCACCTATTTAGAGAGTGGCAGACAAAAATAGTTTCAAAGAAAATTAGCTGTAGAATATCTTAAAGCACTGGAGGGCAGTTCCTTTCCAAGTTTAATAGCTGGCACTATAAACAAGAGTTAAAAGCAACCTATTTGAAAGGTCCCTCTTTTGCTTTATTGCAAATTCTAGTCTTTATCTGACCCACCGAGGTTTTCTAAATTCACATCTGTGCTACAGAAACCTGCAATGAGGATCTGATTCTTTGCTGCCTCAAAATGCCTATTCATTGCATCGGTGCAAACAAATCATTTTGCACCCACATTGGTCATAAAACCGTGTTCCTATTTCAATTTGCTTTGGACTGTATTACATACTAAATGTGTTCCAAGTCATTTTGTAGTCACATAAACGTTCTTGGTGTTGGCTAAGTCTGAAAGAAAGGCCTTTGCCTTTGAGCTGAAATGGTTAATTGGACGCCCTCTAGAGGGCGATGTTTTCTCAGCTTTCCCGATGCCGGGAATCCTGGCTGCTTCTCCGTGTGCTGCGCTGGGTAGGCTGATAGCCGATACTGTTTTTATTTGTCGCCGTGTTTCCCTGGACTTTTTTTGTGCTTTGCAGTTTTAATCACATTATTGTTCCGACTCTTAACAGACAAGTTGTAAGAAAAAATAGATGCTCTGAGGATCATTAGTCAGCTTATAGTCCCCTGTTTTATACTAATGAAATCTCAAAATAAAACTACCTTTTAAATAAGGTGTTCTTGGTTGGCTTATATTATTTTTCATAAAATGCTTGCCAAATGTCATAAAAACAGGCCTTAATTCTTTCCCTATTCAAGCCGAGAGGATTTATAGTGCATTTGATGAACTGTTCATGTAAATCCTCTGAGAGTTCATTAGTTGGAGAATGAACGGATTCAAATACACCGTGATTCGATTAAGGTCAAGTTTCCCAGTCTGCAGAGGCAGCAAGAAATGGTTTTGCTTGTTCTTGCTTTACCGGTCTTGACGGTCTTGCATCACCTGTGGGAATCGCCTCCTGCCCGTTGGAGTAGGCCATACCTTGCCATCTGGAACACCCTCGGTGTTATGCTTGACCTGCTGCCCATGAATTTTGTACCGCGTGCTGCGTATGGCACTGCATTGCGAATCTAGAGGAGACGGAGCAGAGGTGTGAAGAGTGAACTGCAAGCACCAGTTTGGGTATCGGCCAGCAGCCTACTGGTTACAAATGAGCTGCATTTTTTTTTTTAGCTGCTTGGATGGAGAATCACTAAAGTGTAGTGGGGTGGGTAGTATCTTTTAGATAGATTTGACAATAGAAGGAAAAGATCTGTTCCACCAAGCTGAGGAAGTGGAAGGCTGAGAGAAGACCGGCACTTTAGATAGCAAAGGGACAAGCAGGGGTGCAGGTGGCAAAATAAATGATTTTATCGGGGTGATTTGGCACACTTGTGAAGCGTGTGAGAGAGGAACTTCCAGAGTGAATATAGGCACGGATGGGGGAACGGGCTTGGATTTCGGAGAATAGGGCAAATATCCTTTGCTCGTACGTTTGAAAAGGAGCGTGGCAGCCTTCTCGACAGACTAGAATATGGAAGAGATGGACTTCAGGAGGGAATTATGGTTTTCAAGGCATGAAGTGACAAATGCACGACCGAGTCATTTAGCACAGCGAGTGTCAAGTCGGTGGCTAAGAGAAGCTGTGGAAAGGAGCAAAGTTGGTGCCCAGGAGAGCTATGGAGGTGAAAAGCAGGCACTGCAGAGCTAAGAGAAGTAAAAGTGGTAAAAACCTATATTTACTGATATGATTACACATAGGGACAGGGTACACTTCTGTCTAGCCACTTACTGGAGCAGAACAGCATTTTAAAAGAGAGAATTTATTGTCCTCTGTGTAACAAGTCACTGATCGGCGGCCGTGAAACAACATGTCCAGGTGGAAAGAGATAGTCAGTGAAGGGCAGAGCAGGCATCCAGAAGGGACATTAGACAGCAGTGATTTAGAGGCATGAATTTTTTTCTAAGTCTGATGATATTCCTCCTAGTTTGGCATCTGGGGTCAAGAAATAGGGAAAGGAGTGAAAGCAAGTGAGGAGTAAGAGGGCCAGGATAATGTTTGCGCAGAATAGTGTGCTAGGTAAAGGTGATTGACCTTGCTTGGAGATCAGTAAGTAATTGGAGGGAGCTGTAGTCAGTAAAATGAAGTAGATTAATCAGCAAGTCGATGCCACAAGTAGCCAGGGGAAGAGATGGTTCTTTCCACAAGAATGGGTAAACTGGATATAACGGATTATTTGTTGATAGCGCTGGCATCCCACCTATGATTTTGAGTACTCCGCTTTATAAAGGGTGCAAATCCTAAGCTTATTAAATACTAGATCAAGTTGCATGCTTCTCCTGTTTGGGGGCGTTTGCTGGGGATGTTTGTTAGCTATTGAGGCAAGAGATGGGGAGAAGCAAACTGGTACATGGTCCAGAAGCTGCCTTCTTTGATGAAACCACCGACTTCAGGCCCAGCCACGGCCTCCGTTCTCGGGGCAATGGATTTCTCTGGGACACAGCTGGCACCACGGTTGCTGGAGAACTCAGCAGCTCAGACACATGGGCTATGCCTTGCATCAAACCTTGCATGTTTGATGATTCAGTGATTGATTATGCTGTAAGCGGGTGCTGGTCTTATTGCCTTGAGTTTGATTGTTACGCAAAGCATTTACATCGACTGTGCATTTTGGGCAGTCGGCGATGCAGACACTGCAGGGAAAGAAACAAAGCGTTAGGCTGAAAATAAAATATACTCGTATCTTTCAAAAGGTTTATCTTTGCCCCGCTTAAACATGCTGATTTGGCTTATTCTATTTGCTTAGTCTTTATGGGCTGTTAAAATCAGTTGCTTTTTTCCCATCTGAAGGAAATGCATCTTTGACACTTCTCATGACCTAAGTCATGATGCTGTCACAGAGCCAGAAAACATCCTTAACTGTCATGGGTAAAAATCAGAGCTGCTGAGGGTGTGCTTGTGGTGGGCGGGAAAGAGAGAGAGAGGTTCCTATGTGGCTTCCCCCCCCAATTTCTATTATGTGGGTTTTAGACAAATTGTTTATTATAATTTTCCATGGATATTGCCATCAGGTTCTCATACGTGCTCCTTCTCAAACCATATTGTCGCGTATAGCTTAGACGAGATACTGTGTGTGGAACCTGGGTCAAAAATCTGCCTGCAGCTACTTTGGCTATAACCATGTTTGTGCCGTTTGCTGCAGATGTAAAAGGGGAAACGAATGACCCAAAAGAGTGGCCAATGATATATTAGCACACTTAACTAATTACTGTTAATATGTAAAACTAATCCAAGTATTGCAAACCTAAAAATGTGTGGCGGTGGCTGCTTTTATCTCATCTCTCTCTATCTTTTAACAAGGTCCTGCCGTGTCCAGATGCACGTGGACGTTTGGCTACCTGGGGACAATTAGCAGCAGTGTACTTTGTGCCACCGCTGGTTGTCTTGTGCCATGTGTGGTCTGGCACGTGGCGAGTTACCCCGAGTGGGGTAGGGGAGGCTGGGGCCAGCATTGTGCTGGCCCTGCAGCTTTACCTGGGGGGTCCAGGGGGCCTCCCGGGGCTGCAGCCACGACAGTCCTGCCACATGGAGCCTGGCCAGCCGCACAGTGCAACTATGGCCAGTCAGGCTCTGGCTTTGGGCGGTGAATGCTGCTGCTACATAAGCCACTCCGCTTTTATTTTCTGCAAGGTTTTTTGCCCCCTGGATATGCAGGGGTGAACCCCACCACGTGCTGCTCCCTTGCAACATAGAGAACAACTGAACGTGCAGTATGTGGCGCTGCAGATGCGTATACAGCGCCACATATGACACGGCTGTGTTCATCTGGACACGGCCAGACAAGCTTTCTAAGTAGTTGCCAGTCCGGTTGCTTTGCAGATTTTAATGCAAATTGACTCATACCTCATGCTGAGTCTGCCCTCTCTCAGAGTCAAAACTTCAGTAGCTCCTAATCCTCTATTTGGTCTTTGCTATGGGGAAGGAAAGCCTCCTCTCTCCCAACTTCACCAGGGACCGAGACCTCACTTTGTCCAAAATCCAACCATGTTGTTGAAACTTCTCAAAGGATTCACCAAGATGCAGAGGCCTTTACATTTCTAACTGATTTCCATGCAGAAAGGAAAACTCAGAGGAGCCATGGGAGCACACACCTACCTCCCAAGGCCGTGTACGACTAGATGCTGCTAGCGAACTGTTCACAAACAGACAAAAGCACTGAGCAAACTCAGTGGCTCTAAACAATGCAGCTTGAACCCGATCGTTAAGGGAAGAATTGGAAGTGTGAGTGCAAACGAGACGTCAAGATACTAAACTCCTGCCTGTGCCGGCTTTTACTGGAGATGCCCCAGCCAGTGCAGAAGCCAGCCGCCAGTTGGAGCAAACCAGCACAGCGACGTGTTGCTGCTGTCGCCTGCACCCACAGCTGTGTAGATCCTTGGAGTTAGCAGCCCTTTAGCAATTTTTAAATTTTTATTTGAATGGGAGTTTTGCCCACGTAAAGATTGCAGCTTTGGACCAGCAGTATTTTCGGTTTGTGGAGCCCCAAGGGATGATGATTAGGTCTGATTCGGAGCCCATCTCTTGATTTTATTTTAAATGTGTTTATAAGCCAAATCAGCTCTTTATTCATTTATTTGTTTTTTGATTTCCAACCAAACGTGTGAATGCCGTTTTAACCATGCAGCCTTTATGAGCGACCTGACAAACCAGCGCATGCACTTAACGGAGGGGAGGCATTGCAAAGGGAATAGAGATTAGTTTTGGATTTCCAATGAAATATTTTCTAAAAAGAAACCTAAGGATGTTTCTCTGGCAGACATTCACACAGCTGCTGGCGTAGGACTCCATGGGTGCAGGAAAGTCTGCTTATTATAGCACGAGGGCCGCTTTCGGAGGAGCTGTCCATGTCCTCACGCTTACCCCTCGTTCATGAATGCATCTCCAGAGAATTCGTTTCCATCCAGGAGAAAAGCACGTACCGAGAAGTAGGAGTAATGTAGCCATACATCACTAGTAGTAGGAGCCAAGTGACTGGTTCTAATCCCAGATATGGCTGGAGTTTTATCTTGTTTTTTCATACTTTACCCTTGGAGGAAGGCGAGGGAAGCAGCCTGGAAAGAAATCAGTCCAGTCTCCCCTCTTCTCCAAGCTGTCTGAAGACTAGAGGGTTTGAGGGTATCGGTGAGAGGTAGTTTGTAGTTGGGGGTCAAGACTTCCTGAAACAGAGAGAGTTTCGGGAGGAAAGTAGTGGAGGCTTCAGAGAGGGAGAGAGAATAGGGATGTATAGTGAAGACATGCTTCGATTTTTCGTTGGTGGTGCCTGAAAAGACTGGTGCAGGGCACGCTTTAGTTGAGCTTTCCCTCTATAAAGATTGATGGTTGGAGGAGTGCTTCCTTTCCCTTCTGCTGAGACTCTGATGGTGCTTGTGCACCTTGAGTGTTGCAAGAGTTGCCTACCAGCATCATTTGCTCTGCCTGCTTGTACACATACAAGGAAAAGGTTGCTTTCACCATATATTTCTAAGCATATGCAGAAATGTGTTATTAAGGAGGAATTGAAAAAGATTTTGACCATTATGAAGATAAAGGGCCGCCTTCTGTTCTGCCATGAATATAACCACAATTGACTCCAATGAGTTTCTGTGGATTTACACTATTGTCACCAAGAGCAAAATTTGGCCTAGAGTGTCTGATCTGTATTATAGATGCTGTAGCTGTGTGTATGTATATGTGTGCGTATGTATGTGTGCATGTCTGCGTGTGTGTGTGTATTTATGTGTGTGTATGAGTATATGTGTATGTATTATATGTGTGTGTATGAGTATGTATTGTGTGTGTATGTATTATATGTGTATGTATTGTGTGTGTGTGTGTATATGTTTTTCTTGCTGTGTCTAACTGTTACTGTAAAGATCCACACTTAGGGCATGAAATGAATCTGGTATGTAGCAGTGTGCAATAAAAGCAATTGCTATGCAGCTTTAATTAAGCAGTAGTTATTTGAATGATGAACTATCAAGTTTTCATTGTAAGAACATAGGACTGCTAGAAGCCTCCTGGGCCACTGAGTCCAGTTGCACACCCATTTTCCCTGAGAAAAAAAGGAACATTTTAGGAGCGGAGGGGGGATAAAATATATCGTAGATATAACTTTAGAAAAATCCTTTTGGTAGTAATTAATGTGCATATTAGAAAAACCCACACACGTTATTGAATTGTCTGGTCTACTCTCCCAAACTACTACTCCGAGCCAGCATTGCTTCCGCAGAGTTCTCCGTTCAGGTCACAAGGCAGTGTTTCTCACCAGGGCGCTGCTGTTTCCTCTTCCGACTCTAGCAGATTACAGATTATACTGGAACATGTCTAAGGAAAGGTCAAGAAAGAGGGTTAAAGTCCTGGAACTGTAGCTGGGAAGCTTTTAATTCTCATCTATGGAAACGTCTTTTATCAAATAAAATAAAAATAAACCATGTGCATGATGCTCTTTTTTCTTTTTTATACAGCATCCTCTATTTTACGTTTAGCAGGAATTTTATTTGTCTTGCATTATATAATTAGGGAGTGTTTGGTTGAGAAGTCTTTAATGTTACAGTAGACGGCAAATAAAAGCAAAGCACTCTTGGTTTTCTCAGGGCTCAGTCTGCCAGTAATTTTGTAGATTCAAGTTACTGTGTGTTTTTACTTAGTTAGTTGCAGGATCTTATAAACAGCGTTAGCTTCATTAAAATATTTGGTGCAGTTTGAATTTTAGTTCATTTATACAATCAGTTATTAAAAGCAGGCCCAATGCTCTGGAATTTTAAGGACAGAATCGCGTTACTGAGTTCAGTCGGAGTAATACAAGAAAGAGCCAGAATGCAAGAAAATATTCAAGAATTTCCAACTTTTTTCCGTCACTGCATTGTTTTGCTCCATAGCTAAGTAGCTATCCTTCAGCTTTTTCCGCTTAAAGTGATACTGAACAAAAGTAGAAGTCTTACTGCAGCCATCCTACTGCTGGAAACCTTTCTATCGGGCTGCATCTCGCTTCCCTTTTGCACAGCGGTGGGGAATGCAAGAGTGCTATATCAAATCAAAAGTGCAAGGAGCAATTTAACAGGCTGGAGGTGCCAGAAAACTGCACCCCTGCTCGCATTAGGAAGTGCAGCTGCGGTTGGACCCTCTCCTGTAACTGGTGGACACGGTTATTCAGCCACTCGCCCAGGGCTTACGTTTTCTGTCTCTCTTGCAGCAAATTGTCCCATAGTTTTCCAACTGTGTGGGGACCAATCCTGAATTTGTATGAGGTCAGTGTGACTGTCAGCTGATGAAGCTATGGCCCAGCTTTGTATGTTGGCTGTTTTTTTTTTTTCTAGTTTGTAACGCTTTATACATAGTTTAGCATGTTTGACGTCTTAGCATTCTTCTCTCTGATCTGGAATTATCAAAAAAAGAGGTCAAATTACCAAAAAACCAAAAAGGACAAACATGCAACTTGATCTATTATTTAATAAACGTAGGATTTGCACCCTTTATAAAGCATAGCATTCTGTTTTTTACTTTTCAAAATACAAGTAAAAGTAAAGCACCCAGAAAAACTGTGAGTCCGCATTTGAAGCAGCCCACAACCTTCTAATGACATTTTGGAAGTACCTTGCTAGCAAGCTTTCATGCATACTCGGGTCTTTGTATTCAGCAGCTAAGAACGCCAGCCTTCAAAACTGTCCCTGAAGAGGGGAGGCAGGGATGGGTGTAGGTAAAACAGAAGAGGATGGCGGCCTTGCAATGGCATTACCTGGGAGTTTCTGCTGATGTCTTTTCCACAAATGTCCAGCGTTGTCAAAAACCAGTAAATCTTGTGAAGTTTATTTTCCTTATAGCATCTGTGTTTTATAATAGTGCTTTTAATTTGTTTTTACATTGTCTGTTGGGATTTCTTTTGTCCGGCATTTTCAGGCCGCTTTTTTTTTTTTCTTTTTTTTAGTGGAAGCGAGTATGTTAATGATGACTGGTTTGGGAATATGCCCCTGCAAAGCTGACATGACAGGCTGTTCCCTCTGTGTAACAACAAAGCCCATTGTTATTCTCACTCTTCACTTTTATCCTCGGCTTAATCCGTTTCTTCTGTGCGTATTTTTGTGGCACCAAGTATCTTGAAAACGTGGCTCAAAACTCTGAATGGAGGATACAGTGGTTTTCTTATCCTAGACTTTCAGCAAGCAGGTACTCAAGACTGAGATAATGGCTTGGGATTTCCAGGTTTCAATAGATGGGTTTTATCCAATCAAATGTTGTCCCCCCTTTACGCAAGTGTCGGCTATGGGAATACTTGTAAATCGGCCGCAACGTCCCATGATTATTTTTTCCCCTTCCAAATCCATGCTTTATTCTCTGTGTCTGTGAAAGAAATTGTAGACAAGATGCGAAGTCGTAGCAGCAGCTTTGACTAAACAAGAGAACCCTTCTCAGCAATGGAAATCTGGTTAACAAAGATGAATTTGGATTAAGAGCAGAAGACCCCCAAGAGGTTTGGGGGTTGAGTTTGGGTTAGTTTAAGGGTTTGGATCTTTATCCAGGCTTTTTGAATCTGTAAAATCTGGCTGGGAATTTTTGTGAACTCTCCCGTTCTTGCAGTGCTCTGCGACTTCTTGCCCTGGCTGGAGCTGGAAGGGCAGAAATGCAGAAAAATGAGATGGTGTTTGGGATGGGGAGGGCGAGAGAAAGGGAGATGGCAGAAGCAGGCCTGCCTTCCCCAGCTTTTAAGCTTGGCGTAAGAAAAACCTCTCTGGTGACCATTCATAGGCAGACAAATATTTGACCAAAAAGATGTTCCTTGCACTGTGCTCTGAAGGTCGGTGCGCTCTGGCTCTGGGAGATCACCAAGGAGAAAAAAAAAAAGCTCCTCTGTTAGGGACACTTGACTAAAAATGTCCTGCCTCCAGCCCTCGAGAGGGCACATCTGTCAAGAAGGTGCCAGGATTGTATGTCTGCGTGTTTGCAGGGTGGGGTTTTTTTTATAATTCTGTCCGAGTGAACGCTGTAGGAAATATTCCTGGAAAAGGCAATCGGGCAACAATACCCCGCCAGATTTATTTGCAGTTCTCAGTATGAAAACAAGCTTCTGTAGTTAGCACAGATCTCCAAGTTCAATTCTCAGTCTTCAGGACAGCTGGTCTGCAATTAAGTTCTGCTTTTCCACATAAGAAACTCTACTGGCTCCTATGCACACATTCACAGATGCAGCACGCATGCTGCAGAGTGATTTGCACCAGATTCTTCAGTGAAAATGCGTTCGATATTTCTAGAAGACTTCAACTTGTGGCTTATTTGTTGCTGGGTCCTTTGACTGTGAATCAACAACTGCTGGAGCTGTGGAAATAATGTTGATGCTTGACTGCATTCTTTGTGCTCTTTTGGCCTGATCCTACTGTCTTGTGCACACAGACCTCCCATTTACTGCAAGGGGAGTTGCATGCTTCGAAAGGCTGGAGGACAGGGGTAATTTTTTATTGAGGTTTTGGACAAAGACACTAGCACACCGTCAAGTTTGCAAAAAAATAAAAATAAAAATCTGTTAAATATAATCTGTAGAATACCACTTTATCCCAGTAGTGAATGTAGCTCTTGCTGAATGCATGATAAAGAAACAATCCTTGTCACAGAGTGCATTTACTGTATCCCAAGGCTATGCAATTAAGAAGTCAAGGTTGCATCTTTATGATGGGTCTGAGGCAACATTTTCCATACAATAGAGATGCCACTGTATAGAACATTTTTATGGTACAAATAGTTAAACGTCACTCATTGAAAATGAAAGCTAATATTATTACACTACTTTTACATAAGTAGCACTTTTCCTCACCCAATGCATCTGCACAAAGCACAGTTTATTGAACGGTCAAATTTTCAAGGGGAAAAAGCTCATTGTTGCATAACTAAAATATTTTTTCTTGTGGTTTTCTTTTTTCTGTTTGTGCAGTATTCTAGCTCTTAATGTCTGATTAGTATTGGGGTTAGTGAAATGTATTTTCCAAATTAGGCAGCTACATTTCGCATAACAGCAAGTGTAGATTGATAGACATTAGGTATTTGGTGGTAGGAGAGAGATTATTTAAGTTGATGCATCTGCCATGCCTGACACTTCTACTTTATTTCTGCTGTGAAGTGATAAGCATTTTGTTGTACAGGTGGCTTCCATTTTAATTTAAACGTGTATCCTCTCAAGCAATGAAGCTGTATTTCAAAAACGAGGCTATCTGAATTTGAATATACTTCTCCCATAGGGATTATGAACAAGTCAGCCTTTTCCCTACTTAGCGCCTATCTTTCAACTCTAATAGATGGTAACTCCCTGCTGCACGCTGGGTAGGGTCCAAATCTTCATTCCCCCATTAGGCAGTGCTAGTAAATAAACTTGACTGCTATCTATACATGTATAATTTTCAACTCCCAGCACTGCATACTTGTCTTTTTTTTGTTCAGGATACCTGCAACAGGTTAAAACGTTCAGGCCTTACAGTAGGACAGGTTTAAATGCCAGCTAGCTTTGCTGAAGTTTTAAAGTGAAAGTGTTTATGGCGAATGTCACGTCTGACGTTCTGCATGAAGAGCAACAGAAATGAGTGCATATTAGCACCGGTTTTCAAGGTGCTTTTCAAAAGTGAAAAGCAGATTCTTGAAAACAAACTCGACAGAATCAAGGGTCACTGCTTTGTTAATCCCGAGTGGAAGGGCTTTCTGCACAGTGCTCGCTGTGATTTAAACAGGAACAAAATTAAGGTGTACAGCAACAATTCTCTGTGTATTGCCTCTGAAAAAAGGAGGCAAAAGCTGCTCTATTGTATTTCCAAAGCAATTGCAAATGCGTTGAGATGAATCCTATATTTTATTTTCACTCATCTGTCCCTCTTATATTTTTATTTCTCATTGTGTTTTAGCATATTTTCTTTCTGTTTTAACGTCTTTCCCTTTGTTAGTTATTAGTGAGACTGGAGAAATCGTTGATTTGCAATATGATTATTTAAAATCTATTGAACAAGTCATCAGTATGTCCCTAGACTTTATTACAGCTCTGATTTGGGCATATATTAATGTCTTTAAGAAAACGGAGAGAGGACCCGATCCTGCAAGCCTGTTAACTGTTCTCCAATAGCCGGGGGGATTCTTCAGCTTGAATGGAAATTAAGAGAGCACCTTGCAGAGTATGAACCTAATGTAAAAATCCTCACTTTCTCTGCACTGAAGAATCCCAGTTTTACACTGCAAAGGCTTGTGGACTAGGGCCATAACTAATTACTGTTTAATATTGAAATTTGGGTGCACTGAATAAAGATGCATGCCTTTTATATGTGAAAACAAAATAACGGCTGTGATGGGGAGATGAATAATGTCACTAGTTTTGGTATATAGAGTTTTATTGCCCCTCATTATATTCCTAACAGGAAAAAAATCACAAAGTGCAGCTGTTTAGAGCTGTCTTTTCAGGTATCAGTCTTGCTCTCTTATAGTCAGTGCAGGACAGTGAAATACAGATTAAAAAAAGGAGCTTGATGGCATTGTCTTATTAGTTACTATTATCTGTCATCAGTAAGGCAGAAA
>NW_005841850.1:1372162-1373068 GCF_000455745.1 Alligator sinensis | reverse complement strand
CTTTCCACATGAAGTAAGGATGAATCACGAAGGAAATTTAATCAAAGTTTCTTTCTTTCTTTCTTTTTCTCTTGCTTTATTTCTCTCTTGCTTGCTTTCTCTTTCTTTCTCTCTTGCTTTCTTTCTTCTCCACCGTCTTAATTTAAACACTTTTTTTTCTTTATTTCTTTCTCTTTCTTTTCAAGTTACTGCACGAAAATCGCTACAATTACAAATGAAGTCCATACCCCAAAACCATTCAGTGGCCTGATTATTCAGTCAAGCCCCGCTGTTTCTGTTAAAATATATTGAATAACGCCTAAACCCGATACCTGACCCAAAATACACTTTGCAAATTCATCTTTTTTTTTTTCTTTTCTTTTCTTTTTTTTTTTTGGTTTGGTTTTGTTTTATTTTCTGTTGCTGCAAAGGTCCGAGTACTTTGTAGAAAAACAAACAAAAACCCCAAGCTTACGGTTATATAGTATTAAAAGGAGGGCAAAGGAAGCATTGAGTGTCTTTAGGAAGATGAGACATTCATTAAGTTTTTTTCCGCCTTCCTTTTCCTATCTTCAGTCCATCTGAAGTACCATTATAGCTTTTCAGCTTGCTTCCTGTGAGAAACCCTTTTCTTTGCTGTTATTCTTCCCTGAAAAAAAGGTGGCTGCACTCGAGTCAGGATTGTATGGATTTGGCCTGGGATTTGTATAATATCGATGCAGAATGCATCAGTTGTTTAGGAACCTAATTCCCAATATGGCTCCCTTTTGATTAAGGACAAAGCCAGCATTTCACAGTATTATAGGGACACAGAAAAACAAGTTAATGATCTAAACCTTTTAATTCACGGTTGCTTGTCTATGTAAAGTACTTTGATTCTGCTATAAACAGACTGGCCCCTTTTTGTTTAGTTTCTTTCTTTCTTTG
>NW_005841850.1:1319047-1372131 GCF_000455745.1 Alligator sinensis | reverse complement strand
CCCTACCGGCCATGAAATTTGTAGCTAGTTTCCTTTTCTAACTGAAGAATGAAAGGTTGTGACTACAGAATGATACAGAAAGTAAGGAAGCAGAACTGAACTGGGCGTGTATCCAGCACAGACCTCCTGTCTTAGAAATTTGAAACAAGTTAAGTTTAGTGTCTTTTATTCCTTTTTTTTTTCCCCCCCTAACTGCCTTTGTTCTTGCTAGTTTATTCTTTTTTTTGAGGGAGAGCGGAGTTCATCTGTTTTACCAATAAAGTCTTGATTGCTTTTTCTGGTGTTTTAGTTTAATTGCACTCTTTTCTTTACACATATATAACTAATTGTGAGTTTGGTCTTCTCAGTGCAGTGGACTGTTGTTATCATGGTGTACCTTCATGCACCGAGACCACAGACGTGACCTTTTCAGCACTTTTCAATGCAAAGTGCATTAGGAGGTGCTGCAGGACAAATGGCCCTTTTTTATTTACTTTATTTTTTTAAGCTTATTTCCTTTTTTCATGAAGAATTTGGATCTCGAATCTATTTTGCAAAATGGTTTCTGAAATGTCAATTTGAAACTTGCTCAGTAGAACAGCAGCACCGTGACCTACTTTGTTAATGTGGGAGACTCTAGCCCATCCCCTTATACATGAAAAATAATTTTATTTTTGTTTTAACTACTTTCATATATTTTCTCTGGCTTCCAGGTGAGTGCTGTGATTTTTTTTTTTTCTGCCCCCCCGCCCCAGTGGCAGAAGTTTGTTTTTGTAGGTTTTTTAAACTTTAATTTCACACAGTTATCAGAAACGACAACTTGGGAGAAATGTCCAGTAACACATTTCTTAATGTCTTCATCCCATCAAGGTAAACTGAACAGCCAGGACACGTACAATAATTTCACAAACAATAACCCTGGGAATCCACGCCTTCTGCCGCTCCCGAGTTTGACTGTGGTGGTACCTCTTGCTCAAATCAAACAACCAATGACCTTGGGGACCATCACTAAACGCACAGGGTAAGTGCATCTTCCTCTGGGTTTTTTTCTTATTAATGTTATTTGTGATCTAATTGATGTGATTAGCAATGCTGTGAAGTATGTCTTTTTTGTTTCCAATCAATGTATAATTTAATGGAAACAGACTGTATAATTTAATGGAAGAAAGTGATGGGGTTGGGGAAGTGACAAGCAAAGAAAACCAACATCAGATCTTATCCATCTCTGTATCTATCTCTCTCTCTCTATCTCTGTATCTCTCTCTCTATCTCTGTATCTCCAAGTCTGTCTAAGAATTCAGAAGCATTTGTTTGGATGGATCATTTTCTTGCAAGCTCTCTATGGACATATTCTACTTGGCCATCAGTAGAAGTCCCATGTATGAAATGTGTCCTGCCCTGTATTGAATCGCATAGAGTAAATTTCTTGAGTGGCTTCCAGCTTAAATAAACTTCCTTGATTCTTTTTAATTTCTAAATTCTTCAGCGACAGGTGAAGGTTCACTCTCAGGCAGGGTGATCATAAGTATACATGGAAAAAAAATCCTAAATGCAGAATCTTGTGTTCTGATATTTTCCTGACATGATTCTGTCTGTCTGTGATTCAGGCTTGTAATATGTTTTTGTGTGATATAATGCACATCTCACAGCCTGGAACACCACTGTCTTTCTCGCATAGGTTTATACATTCCATGCCCTGGCATTACGGGTCTGACTAGACAGGATTCCTTCCGTTCGCATTATTCATCCCCAGGGTCACTCACAGGAGCTACAAGAGACCTGGTCTCAATGGATTATCCCCACAGCATTCTTCATCGCAGTCTCTCAACTTAGTACAATAGGCTAAGGCTCAGGTTTGAAGTGCCCACACTTGAGGCGGTCACAAATTTAAATTCTCCTCCCTATAGCCAGTAAAAAGCCCACGGGACTTTTCAAAGGTGGAGGAGTTTGCTCTGGGGGCTTAAACAAATCCTGTTCACCTAATGTTCTGCCGAACGCTCTTTGCTTGTTGATCCATCATTCATTTACTTCAGAATCAGCTGCGCTTTCATAATTGGCTAGGTACAGTGTATAATGCTCCACGAGACGCTTTCATATGGAAAATGCTCCTGCATAGGTAGATATTGTCATTATTAAGAGAATTCTGGGCATTCGGTCAGCCCTATGTAAACTATCAATCCGCGCACGCTTCGCTGAGAGAGCCCAAAGTTCTGATTTCATCAATTTTAAAATTTTGGAGTATTGGCCCCTAAAATTGATCACACGGTCAGTTGTCTCTGGAGAAGTCTGAAATATCCAGTTTCTGCAGCTCGTAAAGACAATCTCTCATTAGTCATTGATTTTTGTTTTCCTTTCTGGAGAAGCTCGGTTCCCTGGAGGCTTGCTAGTTAGAATTTTATTTAAAAAGTCTGACTCAGTCGTTCTCTTATTGACTGAGATTTCTGTATTTATGAGAGATGTGCTTATAGGGTTCCAGTGGCTCTGCCCGGTCCCTATCATGGTTGGATGAAATAGTGGAGGAGATGGATGTCTGCAGCCAATCCCTTGAGTTTAAGGGTGCGGAGTGAATATCATTTTACTAGCTTTTCTTAGTTTCCCGCTGAGAATGAAATTACTTAAATTTCATGTTGGGGCGGGTGAAATTCACCCTTACTGCCTTAGAGTAGAGATTTTAATTGAGTAAGGGCCTCTCTGCACGTTACATTTATGTCTCAATTAAAGTATTAATCATGGCATAAATGGCAAGGATGCTACACATCCACCCAGTTTAAGGGGTCTTAAAACGGCAAGCCAGCCATAAAAATGTTCCACATATAATGTAGAATATTTTTATGCCTGGTTTGTAGGGCACCTTAAATTGAACGTGTGGCTGGTCCTGGGCTGCCCCAGGGCCAGAACCAACAGTCAGCTGATTATCAGCCCTGGCCCCAGGAGTGCACTGGGTCATGCTGGGCTGCAGGCACTTGGCTTTCAACATGTTGGTGCAGGGGAGAGTAGAAAAGGCATGACTGGGATCCAATTCCTTATTCCGCAGTTGTGCATCCTGCTGTGCATCTGTGGTGTGGCAGGAGGCACTGTTGTTGGGATCAGAGAGCGTAGCACCTTTAAATGTCATACGCCTACTTGCTGACTAAAGACTTCAGGATCATGCCTTTAATCCTAGCTGATTACCTGTGTTCTCTGATTAATGTTTAGGTTATTTTGTAAAATATATTAATTATATATTATAAATATATAATTAGTTGCTTACCTTTTTTTATGGACAGCTCCATTTTTATTTATTTTTTTACAGAATTATATCACAGATGTGCCTGAGTAGGTCTAAAGATTGTATAGTCTTAACTACCCAATCTTATTCTTCCTGTTCCAGGTAAAAGTTTTGTCAGGCCCTTCAGGTCAAATCATTTTGTCATGATATTTTTACTTAAAATATAATCACAGATGAAATAGGAAAATGGATTGTACCAGGATGGAGATGAGTGCTGGAGGGTGAGCTTCAGGGTTGCCAACCCATTTTTTTTTTTTTTAATTTTTTTTTTTTACTGACAATCTGCAAGCTCTTTACTGACATGTTTTACATGATGTAAATGTAACAATATAAGTCTTCTGCCAGGCCCTGGATGGCAGTAAAAAGGACCAGGTTCAAATTCAGGGTTTTAACACCAACCATAGTAAAAACAAAACAAAAACAAAACAAAACAAAACAAAAAAAACCAAAAAAAAACAACAGCAGCAAAAAACAAGTTTTGTAAAAGGTTGTCTGTAAAAAGTTTTCAGATTGTCAGTTAAAAAACCCCCACCCTGTTCTTGGGTTGGCAACCGTGCTTGACTGGAACAATGGTTTTACAGAGTGCTGCCTCCACCCCAGGGGTCCCCTTGTCATCTCCACATCCCAATACCCCTGATTGCACCCTGCTGCCCCCTCCAGATCGCCACTCAGCCTTACCTCTACCAACCCCACTGCCCTTATCCCTGCACAGACACTTGGCCCTACAGCTCCATCCAAGCTGTACCACTCCATCACTGTCTTGCCCAGGACCACGTGGCCCTGCCTATCTGATGGTGAGCGGTATTAGAGGCAGGTGATGGGACTCAGCTTCTGGAGCAGCACATGGCTGAAAGGAGGAGGGGGCTACAGGGGCTGCCTTGGGCAACAAAGTCTTGAGGGGAGTCATCTGTGAAGGGTGCCGAGTAGGGATGTGTGAAATGGGCCGTATTCGATTTGGATTCGGCCTGAATCGGTGGGCAGGGATTCAATTTGTTGATTTGGATCACTATCCCAATTCGATTAATCCAAATCTGAAGATTCAATGCTGATTCAGAGAATCAAAGATTTGGCCATATACACAGCTTTAAATGTTTTTACTACCCCCTGTGCTCCTGTGAGACACTCCTTTCACTGCAATGTGTGAAATGGGCCGTATTCGATTTGGATTCGGCCTGAATCGGTGGGCAGGGATTCAATTTGTTGATTTGGATCACTATCCCAATTCGATTAATCCAAATCTGAAGATTCAATGCTGATTCAGAGAATCAAAGATTTGGCCATATACACAGCTTTAAATGTTTTTACTACCCCCTGTGCTCCTGTGAGACACTCCTTTCACTGCAACATCGCAGCATTCACGAGCCGCCTGGTACCTAGAGGTATGTAGAAAAGACATTTAAAGCTGTGCCTATGCCCGAATCGTCGAATCTTTCTGAATCTCTCCAAATTGATTCAGAGGCTTCCGGTTTGATTCAGAGAGATTAAAGCGTCTCCTGATTCGATTCGGATTCAGAGAATCCGAATCGAAACCGTGACCAAAGCTTCGCACAGCCCTAGTGCTGAGCTGTGCTCCCGCTTAGACACCAGGTGGCTGTGCTCAGATGATGGATCTTGAGCCGAGCTCACAGTTGCTTACCTTTTTTATGGACAGCTCCATATTTTTTTTTTTTTTTTTTTTTACAGAATTTAGATAGGCATTTTTAGCCCTGTTTTGGTTTTTGGGGGGTTTTTTTGTTTTTTTTTATGGACTGTCCATAAATGTGCAGACAGGTGGCAACCCCAGTGGGAGTGGGTGTGGAGAGGAGCTCTAATGAACAATAAATTGGAAAGGTTTGGTGTGCATCAGAAAAGCACCCAAGTCATAACTGCTAGAAGGAGCCAAAAGTGTCAAACACAGGAACTGGAAGAAGCGTAGAATGACACATACATGGAACTGATGAGAGGATAGAAAAGATGAGTGCACTGATAAATCCCTTAGAAATGCAGATACATAACTGAAGGAGGAGGGAAACCAGTTAAGGGTCTTGAGGAAGTGAGTAATGTAGTTGGAGCACCAGAGAAAAGGAAAATGTGTCAAACATTGCACGAGTGTGAGCTCAGCTACTTGGTTTGTGGGAATAATTGTTGCATTTACACAGGCCAGTTATTGGAGAGGTGGAGCCACAGAAATTTTGCTCAACTGAGTTAGAGACAAGGACCCTTTCCTTTTTGTTTTTACATTTTTATCTCTTACGTCTCTTAAGTGAGTTAAAAGAATTTCACTCATGCTTCCCACAGGTGCTTCTCTCCTATTATTTTGTTCGTGTCTTTTTAATGAATTGAATATAAATTGTGCAGCGAGACTCGCGTAGGAAAGCAGCAATCACTGAAAGGACCCCAACTGTGGAACTACAATTTTCATGAATGAGGCTCATAATTTTCAGCAAATCCTGTATAAATGTGTAATGCTAAGCTTAATGCTGCCTGCATTTGTTCTGTGTCCAAGATATTTGATGAAAGTACACAAAATTAACATGAAAAGCTCTATTTACAAAGCAGGGATTTAAAAGGAATGCCTCGGATCCAAGAAGCCTGGCATGCCTAAAATGGCCAAATTGAGACAGCAGCCTTAACTTAAACCTCCAGGGGGCAAAGCGTGTGTTTAACATATTTAACATCTGCCCTCATATTTCTAGAAACACATAGCAATGTAAGTCTGTACAGTGTAATATTTAGACAGGACAGGGACCATCTGCCTACCTCTGAGAAGCGGAGGAGGCATGTATTACTACAAATGGCAAAAGACAGATGTATTTACACCTACATGGTCAGCACCTTTAAGCGGCGCTTCAAGGAAACAAGGCGCTCTTTGGGAGCAGCTGCTTAACCTTGTGATTGCGCAGTGATCAGAACAGGAGAAATTGCATGAAATCAGTTGGATTTGATCATTCCTGTACAATGGCCTTCAGAACAGATTCCTTTTATTTTTTCAGTTGCTTTTCAAGACTCAGGACTTCGTTCTGCTACAATACCGTTCCAGACATGAAAAAGAAAGCGAGACGAAAGCAGTAACAGAACTCCTAGTGTGGGATTTTTCTTGGTTGTTAGATTTTCCCTTTTCCTTTAGAATCCTACAACAAAAGTTTACAGATGTTTGGTATAATTAGTTGCATTAAGCAAATACCGAAGTTTTGGGGTTCTTCCTTTCTGATTTTTTTTTTCTGATTTTTACCCAAAACAAGATGTTTATTTTTCCATGCAAAAAGATTAATTGTGGCCATTAGTATTATCTATCTCACATTAAATTGCCAGGATACATTGCCCTTCTTGACAAGGGGGGCGTAGTAAACTTGAAGAACAGCTTCGTACTAACCCCGTGGGAATGAAAAAGCAGAATCGGGAGATGAGTCATTACCGTGTTTATCACTGATGCATTTTTTTGGTCAAATAAACATGCAGAACTCAGAGCATTTTCTGATCATTCATGAATGCAGGTTATGCCTATATTGTTAACTAGCTCAGGCTCAGCTTACTACAAAATACAGCTTCCCTTGTTACCCATGGCTGTTGTTTCCTTGGTCCCTCTCCTTGCCTTGCCTTGCCTTTTCAGTTGTCCCCACCTCCTGCCTGTTCTCCATCTCCATTTCCATGTCTCTTGCCCCTGCATGTTGTAGCCCGTCTCTTTTCCCGTTAGTTTGTCCTCTCAGCCTTTTCTGAGCAACAGACAGGGTTTCCCAAAGAGAATAATAAGGAAGGAGTGGAAATGATTTAGTGGGTCAGGTGTAGGACTGGGGGCTGGTGTATCTAAGTTCGGTAAGTCGCTGATCTTCTGTGCCTCAGTTTCCCTCTTGACTTAGGAACAGTCATTTTGACTTTTCTCGTAAGAGTGTCACACAGGTGATTCATGAAGTTTTTACAAAGTTCTTGTAGATCCCAAAAGGGACGACTCCATTTAAGGGCAAAAAGGATTATAATTGCTTATTGTTATTCAGGGACGAAATAGAAAATGAGACAATCTGTTTTGATGTTCGTTTAAAAAAAAAATAAAGGGCAACGTTTGAATATAGTTGTCAGAAGAAACCTTTTTTTGCAGTAGGCATCCTCTAAGCAAGCCCTGTGTCCGTTGAGTAAACTGTATTTCATTCCTAGTCATAAGACTATAGAAAAATAGATGAGCTGCAATAGGAAAGGGAGAAATAAATGATAAAGTAATTGCTAAAGAGAAAAAAAAAACCCTCTTGTAAATGTTTGCTACTCTGACAGCAGCATTTATTTTTACTTTCTCGAGGGATGGTCATTTATGGTGGTATCATACTTCAGTCTCAAATAGAGTATAACTACTTTGAAACCCCAAGATGTCTATTTCTTTAGTAGTCTCTTGCCAAAACAAAGACTTACAATGTTTCTTACAAGAGCGGGAACAAATCTGATTTTTCCCCCTGAAAGGTTTAGCTAGAAAGTTTATATACATGAAACCCTATCCCTTCTCCCTCCCCTCACTTTTCTTTTTTATAAGGAGAGGGAGAAGTAGATGAAGTCTCTGATGTTGAATCAGGCTGAGATTTTTATCATTTTAATGTTTCCCATCGCATGTACTATTTGTTCAGAAAATTATTGATATCCGTTTGATGTATTTTGACTCTGAAGAGCTTAATTTATCCCAGGTTTGATTACTGATGCGAGCAAAAATGAGAAGAGCAATGTCCTGATCCAATTTAGTAGGCAGCAGCAACACAAAATATCCACAAATTAAAACTCAATCTCAGTAAAAACACAGAAAGGCAGAGATCAGTTTGCCTGGATCTTTATGGAAAACTTTCTGCTTTGGGCACATTTCTCACACATGCTTATAGATGATTTTTAAACGTTGAGTCCTAAAGAGGCAATACAAATTCTTTATAGTTTGCATGAGTTAATATGAGAGAGAGAGAGATATTGCGTTTTGCCCAACTGTTGCTGTGTTTTATAAAAGGATCCTAGATTAAGAGAGAGACATTATGACCATGGGAAGTTTAGGGTAGGATAGAAATCGATGGGTTTATTAAGCTCTTAAATAGTTTTTTCAACAGGCTAAGTGGTTTTGGATTTCCTTACTACCAGCTTTAAAACTGGGTGAGAAATTAAAAATACCATTGGGATTCTGAATCCTCATCACCTTGATTTGGTGGTTTTCCACAGGAAAGCAGTGTTGTAAACCATCTCAAACATATGCTACGTGATTAGAGTCACCAGAATGCAGAACTTGAGTAACGGGGCTTTTTTTGCCTTGACATTGGTGTGTTCTTGTCGCCCAGCCTAGCCATCTGGTGCTGCCCGTTCAAGGATGGGTTATCGTGAAATTTGTACATTGTCTTTTTTTATTAACGCACCACCCATGATACACGAAAGGAATCGTGGAACACGTCCAGTTGCTTGGTTGTATAAAAGATCACAGACTTGAACTGTAATTTTAGGAAACGGAAAGAGACCTGGCTAAACTGCTGTGCTATCTCAAGTATACCAGCTCTGTATTAAGAGTGTAAGCTCCCGGGCTGAAATGTAACTGCATTTTCTCTCAGCAGTACGACAATTTTAATCTCCATTGAAAATGTCCCCTTCGGGATAAATCTGTCTTGGTCATTTTATTTTGAGTTTTCCCCCCTTTAAATGCAACAGCAGGTTTGTTGATTAAACACATTTTGCATGCTAAGACGTTACGTTTAATAATAATTTGTTATATTATTTTCAAACGTGTATTTAATTTTACAATGTCCCTGTGATCTCAGGTAAGTGCTCTCTTCCCTGTTTTCACAGAAGGAGAAACTGAGGCAGAGAAGTAAAGTGATTTGCCAAAGGTAAAAGACAGGAATCAGTATTATATAGCCAAGATTTACAGCTCAAAAATTCCTGGTTCCCAGTCTCACAATTCAACCACCAGCTTTTGGTTCGTCTGATGTAAGCCAGGCAGATCCTAGGCTGTTAAGTATTTTAATATTGGCTTATGTACAGTAATGGATAGTTCGGTTATAGGTTAAAGATTTAACTACACCACCACTTTGTTGCTTTTCAGGTATGGTATGGAATGGATTTTTAATCTTAACTTGCTGTCTATATTAGGGATCAGTGTATGCAGTATAATTGGATGCTGGCACCTTTGCTATATAGTTTGGTGGGTCCTGAAATGGAGCTCGTTCTGCTCTACCAGACCTTTTACATGGGACTGGGACCAAACTGCATATGTAAATGAATACAGTCAATGAACAAACCAGTCATTACACATAGAAAGCTGCAGATTTTGCAAAACCTGTAACTTGGTTTTTGGCCTACAAAACTTAAGCCTGCCCTGCAGTTGCTGGAAAATGATTTCACACACAAATAAGTTGTAATGGTCTTGGCAATATCCTTTTCTATAGTTCTTTGTGTCTTCAGCTCCATAACCATGCACGTCGAAAGTTTTAGTATTTTTAACCTTGACATAACTGCTTGCCTGTGTTCAGTACTTCTGCTCTCATGTCAAATTGACTACACCTGCTCTGTCTGCGTATCGTTGATATAAGTATATGGCTAAGCACCTACTTCTTGTCCTTGTGATAGACCTCTGGTTTCATTTCCAAAGTGTAGGAACAAATCGGGACACATTTGCATTTCAAAAATCTTAATTTCAGCAATTATACAGGCAGTGCAAGTGCCCCAAAGAAGAATGAGAGAATCATTGAACCTAGAACAGGCTGAAAATTTGACCTCCTCCTACACTAATATCATATTGTTATTGCTTGTCAGGGTGCTTTATATGCCAGCAGAAATGCCCACTATAAATTGGTGGAGGGACATGGGCTTTTAAAAACTATATACTATGGCAAATAGTTCTTAAAACAGAAATTAGCCAAACTCACTAAGATATTGCTTCGGTATTATTTTTTGTATCAGATGATTTTGAAATCAGGTGTACTTAAAATCAGCGCTTCCTTTCTTTGCAGACAAGGTTCTTCAGGTAAATCTGATATCTTTTATCTGACCAATTCAAATAGTTGGAAACAATTCTTCTTTGCAAGCTTTCGGGTATAAAAACCCGAGGAAGCATCTGCAGTTGGTGTGCGCGCTCTTCCTGGATGGGATAGTAAATTCTTGGCTGCATTTCAAATTGGCTTGTCAGGAGCCCGCCCCCGACATATTATGCCACTATTATGCATTTTCATTTCTTATATTGTATTTTTTTTTTGTAGTGGGGGAAAAGGGGATTCTGTCTAATGAACTTGCTGTTGTATCCAAAATTAATATGGTTTAGGACAGACCTCTTCGTGGCATATTTGTTTTGCAACTCCTGTTAGGTTTGCAATATCTCCTGACAAGCCCCTGCACATCTATTGCTGTCGATGCTAATTTACTTTGTCTGCTACTCCTTTTGACGTTGACACCTTCTCAAGGCACTTGACTGCGCGTTTCCTCTATCGTGCCTCTTAGGAGGCACAGCCAGAGTATTTTAGGAAGGAAAATTATATACTGTGTCTAACTTTTTCAAAACATATCACCTATTTAAACACTACCGGCAGCAGATGGATACTGTTATCACAGCATTTGTTGCCTAAAGATGTGCTTCTGTGGGTTGTCCCGCTGATGTCCGTGGGAGTGCCCACGTGAGCGCACGGAGGATCTGGCCCTCGTCAGCATGGTGGTTGCATTCGAGTCCTCCATGCTTCCCAGGGCACCGCAAAGAGTTATGGAAATGATTTTATTTACCTTTTAGCTTAATTCTTAATAGTGTGCTTTGCTCTGTACTTGCTGATAATGAGTTTTCATCTAATTTCTGTGCATTTTTCCCCCTTACATGAAGACCTTACCTGTTTGGAGCAGGATGTTTTTCTATAAAAGCTCCATGGTGAGTCCGCAGTTCAATCCCAGCATGCCTATAATTCATTTGCCATACTCACTGAAAGTCACTTTCTGTTCAGTTTGATTTTTGTACTGCATGAGCTGATCCATAGGTGGAAGCACTGCATAGTCATCATCAATTTGTAATCTGCGGATGAATATTTGCCATTAAGCATATGAGAAACAAATGCCTTTGCTCTTCTTCCCTGTCAGGGGAAACTGCTTTTTTTTTTTTTTTTTTTTTAAGTAGCAGAGAAGTGGGAAGAAATCATAATATCCATTTAGGCAAAGACCACTTCAAATTTCTATTCTAAAATGTGAAGTCTATTTACTTATTGAAACAGCCTTCCCTCATTTGTTTCTGACCTTAACTAAGGAAGCTGCTTGAGGGGGGGAAGGAGCCAATATAGACTCCTCTGTAGTAAGATAAATTAGATATCAACAACATTTTGTACCAAGGGAAATTAAATAGAATTAAATTGCATAAGCATTTCCCACTTGAGAAACCACTTTTAATGATGAAATATTTTAAAGAACACTAAATAAACCGACATTCGTAAGTGCTTCTTTCATGCTGTCCCTCAACAATCAGCAATTTTTCAATAATAGAGTATAATGTTGCATATTGTCCCAAGCAACTTAAAAATATGGGAAGTAAATAGAAGCATTAAAATAATTTTGCGGGCACGGTTCTTACGGTAGATGTGATATCTTTTATTAGACCAACTGAATAGTTGGAAAAAATGTTCTTTGCAAACTTTCAGGCTCAAACACCCTTCTTCAGGCATAGGGAGACTCTGCTGGTGGTACATGTCCTCCAAGGTCATAAGAGTAGCAGTCACAAATATGGGGTTTTGTAATGTCCTGGTCACTTCATTGTGAAAAGGGTATGATTGGGTAGGCATGGGTTTAGGCAAGTAGAACAGCACAGAGATGGGAGGCTCTTAGGAAGAACGTGCAAAGAAACGTGTAGAGAATATGTGCTCTGTCCTATGCTGGGATCTGCAACTCTCCTGACCACTAATGAGATATCTCCAGGCATGTCTTGCCTGTTGAGATTGCTGCACCTGTATCTGTGCTCGGTACAAAGGTGGCATATAAGGAGCCTTGTCGGTGTGCAGAGTTCTTGAGAGACGGAAGAGACTTGGCACTGAAAGAATACAAGAAGAACAGGGTGGTAATATTTCTTAATTACGAGACCGAAGGAAATAGGGTAGAATGTCCTTCTATGATGAGTAGTAACTGTGTGAGCGTTATACTGACAACCCTCCTGCAGCTTTTGCAATTCATGATGTGTTTCAATCTAGTTTAAATAATTTGTACAGAAGCTTCCTGGGAAATAGTAAAAGCACTCAACGTACTGACCACTTCTACATGGGTCATTTTTTGTAAATAGCTCGCGTTTTTATATACAAACTTGCAGAAATCTAGCTTCCTAGGAGTCGTTTGTAAGTGTAGGTTTCCATGCAGTTGAGCATTTCACCCCATAGTTATTTTTCCTATCGACCAAAAAAAAAACATGCTGGAAGAAAAGTTTTGAATGCAGATCGTTTAACCAACGGATGTGTCAGAAGCTCAGTTCATAAAGCAGGCTCCCGTAGCTTCAACAAAGACCGTCATAGACACTTGTCAACCAGAAATGATTTTAGATTGAAACAAGATTAAAAGGCCTAGATTAAAGAGAGGAATATATGAAGTAGACTTTAAAATCGTTGCTCGTCTTTCACAGGACTCTCTTGTGGTCTGTTTGATGCCAGTGTTGCTCACGAGAAAATGGTCTTTACTCGCCTACAGAAAAATTGGGATAAAAAATACACATCGGGGGGAGGGCAGAAATATAAGGCATGTTGTTTCCATTAAAGTCTTAATGAGACCTTAAATTATGTAAGCAAAATGAACGGGGATTTGACAGCTTATTGCCTGTTGACTGCAAGAACCTATAATTTTTTTTTTGTTGGTTTTTCTTTGTTGGTATGTGAATTGGGAACATGATTTCATTTACTTATTTTAGGCAAAACTCTATAAATTAATGCATTTGCAAAATTTATATTTGAGAAGCACTGTGTGTATTCTTGAGAGAGGCTCAACATTACAGAGCCCTTCCAAATATAATTGGAAATTTCATATGGTTTTTTTCCTCTTCATACTTTGAGAGCTGTTACTTGCCAAGTTGCCTACTGGTTTATTGTACGTACTATTTTTCCTTACAAATTAAAATATGCTTACATTTTAGAAAGCTCAGTTGCCCACCAAAGTGCGGTGGGTCTCTTGATGGTATACAATTATCTATTTAGGTAAAAAATATTGTAATAATTTTAATCCATCTTAGTTTGTATTTGACATCGAAAAATAAATATATACAGGGAAAATTTTAAATCGGCATCACTGTTTAGGATTGTGTTAGAAAAATTCTGCCATTGTGACACAGCAAAAGCATTATGAAGAAATGATGACCAAAGACTTTGTATTTCATGCAACAATTACTAGTGAAATAAGTTGCTTTTTAAAAAAAACGCTATTTTTAATTTTCCTGTTACACAACAGAACTGGAAAAATCATGTTTCGTCTCAGAGTCTTCCTAAAGAAATAGTTCATTTATCTGTTTATCAGCTTTTTTCACTTTTTTAATTCCATTTCTGTGGCAGATGCTCATGTCATTTCTCCCAAGTCACGTATATGCCTTATATGCATTTAAATGCACTGCATTTTGTCATTGACTGAGACCCTGATTCAGGAAAGCATTACTATCGAGCATAGTAATTCAATGTGTCTTTAACTTGAAAACTGAAGTCAGCGAGACTTAAAATGTGCTGAAGTGCTGTCCTCAATACAGGCATAAGTATGTGCTCATGTACTCCCTGGGAAAAGGACCTAAATTTGCTAAGGGAAAAGAAATATATTATGTGCTTTTGACATTTCTGTAACAGGAGAATGCTTAAATCTTTTTGAGAAGCTTTAGATAGTGAACTCATGCTGAATATTTTCAATTTTAGTTTTATAATAAGTGCATTAGGGGATAGTTTGAGACTCTTGCCGAGTGGTTAAAACCTTTGACTGGAGAACCAGGAATTGCTCAGGTCTCTATCCAGATTGGTCCCTGTCTCAATGAATTATCTTGGGCGTTCCTCTCTGCCTCGATTTCCCCATATCTAAAAGCAGGTTGTAATTCAGAGTGATCTTGTAAGGATTAATCAATTGTAGCCAAATTATGTTCACTTAGATGCAATTTCCAACTGTATTTGCACTAAGCCAGAGATACTGGATGAATCTGACTTTGAGTAGCTTTGCTATTGATTTCAAATGAAGTAGGCACAAGCCAAATGTTTGTAAAGCACTTAAAGATGTTCTTTATAAGGCACAAATTCAGGCAAAACTCCCATTAGACTCAAAGCAGGATGTTAAAAATGTTTTCATTACTGTTGTGCTCTCGAAGTCCACAAGCACCAGGGAAGCTTTGCACATGCAGAGAGGGCCTGGCTGGTGATACTGGGCTCCTGTACATGTGCAAAGAGCCAGCTCTGATGCGCTGGAAACCCAATGTGTCAGAGCAGCCTCAGTTAATTAAGTTTGCTGGGGCACAGAAATGAATGCACTCCACCAGAATAGTGCCACGTGTTGCACCGTCCCCACGCTGAAAAACGGTGGCAGGGCACTTTGATCTAAAGCTCCTGGAACGACCTTTAGTTTAAAGCACCCCGCTGCCATTTTTCAGGGCTGGGGACGCTGATACACGTGACACTCAGGCGCCTTTAATTAACGCAGTTCACTAATTAAAGCACCCCCCCCCCCCCCAACACACACCTCCTGGAGCACTTTAAAACTGCCCATTGTCTTCCCCAGAAATCGAACCAGACTCCCCGGTGGGATTTCTATGGTAGGATCCGAGACTGGAGAATATATATCATTCCCCGTTGAAGCTTGCAGCAGAGCTCTAGCTGAAAATTAAAATTAGCCCAAAACTGTACTCCATTTCCATGGTCCTTCCCCCATCCCTCAGTTGAAGGCTGAGAAGCCAGGATCAGCATGGATGAAGGCAGAAAGTTCTGGCCTCTAACAGGACTCTAAGCCTGCAGGGTTTGTAGGAAGGGCCTGTTCATGCGAGGGGAGAGAAACTCATCCCAGCATTAAATGGGGGGAATCTTAGGGAGAAAAGAGTCTTTTGGAGATAAGTTACACTTTTGACCTCTCCTATTTTATTATTGGCTATATCTTTTGCCTTGCTGCCTATGTACAATGATTTGGGAAAACCTAGACTTAGAAAAGTAAGATTTTTTTTTTTTTTGGTCTATTCTTTAATTTCTTACATACATTTTGCAACCATCGATCCTGTGGATCATGGTGTACCTGGAAGAGGTCCGTGTGCCCATCACACCAAGACCTTAAGTGCGTATGCCTAAGCAAGAGCACGGAGGAGTGGAGGCTGCCCTAGTCCGACCATCCTCCCTTTAGACTCCCGAGACTGAGTCCAGATGTTCAGTGCCTCGATGGCTATAACTTCTGCATGAGAGCAACGGATTAGAGCTGCTGCCGACTGTGGGCACGTTTTTGTCATGGTGATGTCTCTTGGCCTTTCTCCACCCAGGAGTACCCACAAGGCAGTGGGGGCTAGGGTTTTGAGGCACCCCATACTCGCCTTGCTCTGGAGGTTGCAACACGGTGGTAATTTATAGGAGCTACCCCAGCAAGAAGCCCCACCACGTTGCCACCGGGCCCTCCAGTCGGTGCAGTTTACGGTTGTACCCAGGACCATACATCTAATCATCTTTTAATGGGATAGACCACAATTGTAACTGTATGAGCTTTGTAACCACAAATTTAATCTCTTGTTTCATAAACTTGGCTTCTGCTCTTCAGCTTCACCTTGCTGCATGATATCCCTTTTAGCAAAGATCATGGTTGAGCATGCTGGAAGTTACCATATTTCAAATATGTATTTAAATTAATTGTTTTTAATAGTGAGGCCAACTTGTCCTTTAATTTCAGGACTCGGAGTAATTTATGAAGTGCTGACAGGTTAAGGGGGAGTAAAGAGCAGAAGTTCACAGTAGAAACAAGTCATTCACCACCTACCTTCATTATTTTTTAGCCTTCATACATAGAAGCTTGAGAACGTGGTCACAGCTGTACAACAATTAGGTTTTCAGGTTTCAGTGAAGGTGGTTAAAAATCATAATTTCATGAAAATACATTTCTCCAATAATATTACCTTTATGTACAATAGCTGGATTCAGGGAGTTCTTTAGAAGAAAACAATTTGAGTTGCAATATATGAATGAAAACTCAAGGGCCTAGTATAACACAATGGTAAAATTAAAGATTCCACTAATGCAAAACTTTCCAGGATGGATTTGTTGACATCACCACATTTTTTTTTTTTTGTCAAAAATATGTTTAAACCAAATATGATGCACCAGTTGTGGGGCTTTTTTTTTTTTTAACAGCACTAAGTTTGACCACATGAGTAATCATGTTTTACAAGGTCTCCTTTTTCTGTCTACAAAACATCATTCTTGAACAGAAAATGTTTTGGCACTGAAAACCGGCACTTAAATGCATGCTTTGAAAGATGTGTGTTTTAAAGACATGGTGTAAATATAATGTAGTTTATGCCATTTCCTTTAAAGCTGTTTATATTGGTATTTTGACAAACATGATTCTTTGGGAATGGGAGTGGGAAAACCCCTGTAGAAGTTTTAATTTCTTACAGATAGAAAATCAAATTCTGTTCCCAGTGAAAGCATTGTAAATTGAGAACAAAATCCATCTGAAGTCAATGAAATCACTGCAGATTTGTACCACCGGTAGAATTTGCTCCGGAGTTTAATTTTCTCCTTTGCTTTCTATTGATACGTGTTTTGTCTCCCAAGATATTTTGTTCATCTCATATTGCACTGTTAAAACATATTTGAAATTCTCTGTGAAAGTGTGGACTGGAGGAGATTGATACAGCTGAATCATGACCATGCTCCGTTTTTGCTTTATATTAACATTCAACAAGTTACTGTCTCACCGGCCCCTCCTCTCTTGTATTAACTGTAGTCATTAATTGATTGAGGTACATATCAGTAAGCAGCCATACACATAAGCACATGCATTTACACTTCATTTCTGCAGGACATGCTAATAATACATGAGTAACCTATTGATGCCTCTTTATGGGAAGTTATGGAATTACTAAGTAATTATTGATGGAGCATTTGTTGTATAAAATCTGGAGAACTCTACTTTTATAACAAAGACTATTTTTTTAAAAAAGCTAATAAACCTAGATTGAATTGTATGATGTGATAGTACATATTTTAACATGTGAATGCAGGTGGTAATAGTCCACTTGGAAGTAAGGCAATGCATCTTTAGCTGAGAAGTTTTTACAACACAGCTTGTTGACCCAGGAATCTGTCATTGGATTTGTAAGAGTTGGCTATATCCAGTGCTTTGTAATGGTTGAGTAAGGAAGTTAGCAATACAAACAATGCTGGTGGTTCTTTTGGGGCGTTCTGTTCTCTCAAGTTTGCAAGAGAGCTAGGAGCCTGGCTGAACGCCGCTGACACCTACCAGTCTTTCCACTGACATCAGACCTTTGGTCAGTGTAACGGGATTACTTTTGAGACGGTTTTCTAACAGAACTTTCGTATATGTGACCACAGATGACCTGTGCATCTGACCTGTGAAAAGTAGCTTAATTTTTTTCTGTGCCTCAGTTGGCCTATCTGTAAAATAGGCATAATAATACTACACCAGGGTATTAGGAGGCTATATTCCTAAAGTTTGTAGTCTGATGAAATCATTGCCTGAAAGTGCAGTATAAACTATTCACCTTTTCTCCCAATCTTAATAATGACTAACCTAATTTCTCCCTAAATTTCATTAAAAAACAATAAACTTGGATGAGTTCTTGTTGAAGGTATTTCCCTTCCTCCGCACCTCAGTTTAGTGTTCAATATTTAAAGCTAGTGGAAATGACAGTCTCTCCGGAGAGGACTTGGTTCTCACCACCCTTGAGGGTTTCTTCCCATCACTTTGCCCTCATTGGGGTAGATGGTAGTACTCAAGCTGCTTTTACTGACATGAGAGGGAGCAAAAGCACGCTTTAAGAAAGCCTGCTGGGGAGACGGGACTTTGGGAAGTTAGAGCCCTTCCCCAGCGTGCAGAGGGTTGGGAAATACCAGGTGAGGGAGTTGCATTAGTTGTATTTGCTTGCTCATAGTAACTAATTTTTTATTTAATTTTTTTTTTGCATGATGCCAATTTGAAAATTTGTTCTTGTTTAAACATCCTTGTTAATTATGGCTGGCTTCTTGCTTCTGGGTCATCGGCTAACAAGTTATTTGTAATTAAAAAAAAAAAAGAAAAGGTTGACTAATATTTATCTGGCAAGTGCCATTATAGTTGCACATCAGATTCAGGTTGTCTGTTATCTTTTGGTTTTCTAATTGTTCTTCTGCCACTTGAACTCATGATAGCTGCATAAGGACATGGTTGTGCTTATGCCTATGGGACCGACAACCACCTTGTACAAAAATAAGATGAACAAGAACAGGTACTGTGACAGCAGAGCCAGATCTACTGCGTATTATGCAGCAAGGAAGTAAGTGGCTGAAATAAGGAAAGGAGGTGGCAAGACACAAGTATTAGAGAAACAGAATAAAAAGAGAGAAAGACAGGGGACTGCAGTAGTCAGATGGAGAGGAGGAGAAAGCCAGGACTTGAAAGTAGCATCTCAGACATCCTTTTTGTTTTGCAGTTAACTGAAAAAATAAGCATTGCCCTGAACATGATTTTGAATTGATGTAAAACAGGATGGAATCCTTCTCTGTTTGGGGGCTTATTTAATCCCCTGATTCCTGCGTTCAGGTTTGCCTGTGGAGACTTTCACCTATAAAAAAAATGATAAAAGCACATTTTTAAGAGGCAAAAGAAGGCAATTAAAACACTGGATAACGTGGACCATGAATGTAATTGTATTATCGTTGCATCTGCTACATGTACATGGTGGCGTTCCAGAGGAGAATGTTTCTTAAGCTCATTTGATGCAGTATGTTGAGTTTATTGCATAGCATCTGGTTGTGAGTTTTGTCTCCACTTCCTTCCATCCCCTGCATGATCCTTCCTCCTTCCATCCCATTTCTCCCATGGTTTCAGTGGAGTTGAAGCCACACTGCTGTCCTGCAGAACATGTTACGATTGTTTGTAAGTATCTCTTTTTTAAAAATGCAAGAAAATGGCAACCCACGAAAATGATTGAGTGCAAATTTAAGCTTTTGATCCTAGAAAATTCAATAAGCAGAGGTGCCAAAATGTTTGCATTCATTTTGGAAGCTGTTCCTCTTGGTTTCAGATGTTCGACATTGGGTCTTTCAAAGAGTTTAAACAATTCTGCATTATTAGACAGTACTGTTCATCATAAGGCTGATGGATTTGGCAGTTAAGAAATGCTTGAACCTGCTTATTCAAAAATTCTGCGCCCCCACAGTCCCAGTTCAGTATTGTGGGACCTGCTGGTCCTTCCAGTTTGAGCGGATGTCCAGTAAGCAACTTCTTGACTGAGTGAAATGCAACTTTGAGAATTGCTTGGTGTTTATTCTACTTTGTTCTTATTTCAAGCAAAGCCAAACCAGCTCCACAGATTTCGCCTAGTAAATCCATGGGAGGAGAGTTCTGTGTTGCTGCCGTCTTTGGATCGTCGAGATCCTGGTTTGCAAATAATCCAGGGATAAAAAGAGAAAAAGGTTTGTATGTTAGGAAATGCTAAGTTTGGTTCTTTGCATGTAACTTGGATTTAAAAAATATATATTTTATGACTGAGTTTAAGCTGCTTATACTGGACTTGTTTGACAAAAAGCTATTTTCTTAGTATTTATGGTAGATAGTTGGACCTTGTAGCCGATCTCAGCGCTGTTAGTGCTGTGCTGGTTTAGGGAATATGCATTGGTGTTGGCTTTATTGTGGCAACAGCAGACATGACATTGAACTTGACAGCAAGTAGTTTCACAGCCTAATAACGGCCTCTTTTCAAGGCTGCTGTTGCCTGTCAAAAAATGGACTAGTAGGTGATTGATTGATTGATTGATTGAATCTGCCATCCTGGTGAATGGCAAGGTAATTGCTCTGTAACAAGGCATAATGAGGTGTGAACACCTGTGCACCCTCTGAATCTACATGAACTAGGTATCATGCTTAATGTGACGTAAGTGGTACCTTTAATATTGAGATCGGTGGGAGATGGCATATGGCTTATTCTAGCCGCGTGATTTCAATAGCATTTGCCACGGCATGTCTTTAAGTCATTTGACTCTCTTTTCCGAACGGTTCCTGTGTCTGCCTGTTTAGTTCATGAATTAATTTTGCAATAGGATATTGACTGTCAAATTTCTGGAAATCTTTACAAACCAGCGGTGTCGGGGTCATATTATTCGAAGGCTTCACGTTAGCTGGGATCAATTGACAATAACTTGAAAATTACACAATAAATCAGTTATTTTTCTGTAGCGCTGAAATGACCACAAAGGCACTTGTGAGTCTGTTCAGTCTCAGCATGCCTCTGCCCCTTGGCTTGGGAAAGACTCTGCTGGCGTGTTGGAGAGAGATCCACATATTAAGTGATTTTTGCTTTAGCCGTGTTGGTCTAAGGACACAGGCAGACAAGGTTCTTTGGGTAAATCTGATATCTTTTATTAGACCGACTGACATAGTTGGAAAAATTCTTCTTTGCAAGCTTTTGGGTACAAATACCTCTGGCTTTTTTACTGTTCGTTGCATCCAGGAAGAGCACAGACCAACTGCAGACGCTTCCTCAGTCTGACGAAGGGTGCCTGTACCTGAAAGCTTACAAAGAAGAATTTTCCAACTATTTGAGTTGGTCTAATAAAAGATATGATATAGCCAATGAACCTTGTCTGTCACATTTTAAGTAACATTTGTTTTCAGAAGTACCTGCAAAAACATGAACTTGGCCATTTGTAACCCCTCAAACACATGACACTGGCAGTGCCTGACCACCCAAACCCACTCCATTCTGGGATATAGTTTTCAAAGCCATAGATGGGAGATGTAAACGCCAGGGAAGAAACAAGCATGCTCTGTGCTTTTCTTCTCAACCTCTCCAGCCTTTCCCTTCATGATATTAATGGTTACTCTGTACCACAAATTCATAAAGAAGGCAAATCATTTTTTTTAAAATGCAGCAAATCTACTGGAACTATAAATGTTTCCTATAATTGTACTCTGCTATTGTAATAATAAATGTTTTCTATGTCTTGTTTTGAACAGATCAATCAAAGCAATTTGTAGTAGAATCACTGTATATTATCAGCTGTTACGGGACCCTGGTGGAGCATGTCTTGGAACCACGTCCGCTCAGCACTGCTCCAAAGATCAGCGATGATACTCCTTTGGAAATGATGACTTGCCCAAGAGCCAGCTGGACACTGGTTAGGTAGCTCATCTCCTGGAATTTTGTTCTGCTTTTTGTCCTTGCGCTTAATTCAGACCATTATCTTGTAAAGTGCTGAGCTATTCTTGGAGGGCATGAATGAGCTGTGACATCAGCCCTTATTGACTTCAGTAAGAACGGAGGATGCATGCTAACGTCCAGGTAGTGTGGAGCGCCCATCAGGGCTGTAACCTTGCTAAGCACCAAATTCACGTCTTTGGGAATCCAGTGCTAAACTCCCGTAGACTTCGTTAACACCAGGACTTCTAAAGAGCATAAAACTTCCACTCCCCTCTCTTAACAAACACATTTTATGCACAAATTTAAAGTTAGCAGTTGATGCGTGTGGGAATCCATATATATTGGTGATTTAAAATAATCAAACAATAAGTTCGCTTATTTTCAATACTAAAATAAGGCTACCCTTGTTAAGGCAATGCTGAAGTGTTGCACTGAAATATGTGACTGGAGCCTGTGACATGGAGTAAGACATCCTATAAGTAGCTGAAGGCGGCATCTTATCAAGGATTGCAGAAGAAATTGCTCCTGACTTGTGGAATAAAACAAACAGAAATTGATGAGAAGATATTGTCCGTCCTTTTGACATTTTAAAATATTTTTCCATCGATTTTTGTAGGCTCCGATATTCTTTAGTGCTACTCATTCCTGGACTGGACTAATCAATACTTGATTTACCAAGCTATTTAGGAGTGGCCAACCCTAATTAAAATTACAACACAGTCTTCAAGACTATTATTGTTGAAAAGAGCAGGTTGTAATGGAATTGCAAATTCTAATTGGATCAATAGTCCATAACTTTACACAGCACTATTTCACAGTTTTGTAAATGCCCTATTTCCTTCGCAGAACGGTAGCAACAACGGTATAACAAAGGTGCCCGGGTTCTGTTGCGTTTAATATGAAACGGCACTAGCACAACATACAGTAGTTCTAACATTCATTTACTAACGTATTCTGAATTGCCTTGACTGCTTTTTGTGTTCAGTATACAATGAACGGAGAAAAGGTCTTGTCCCTTCTTCACCATCCCTGTGAATTGGTCACACTTTTCAACTGACTGTGTTTGTATTTCAGCGTATGAACAAGCTTATTTAAATAATTATAAACATTGTACAAGCTTGTCTAAATAATTGTATGTGATGACACAGGCACTGATTTACATTCTCTGTAATAGCTTAAATATTAATAGTCTTGTGTTTTTTCCCCAGAACTCCTCAGTGGAATGAACTGCAACCACCATTTAATGCAAACCACCCATTGCTCCTAGCTGCAGATGCAGTACAGTACTATCAGTATCTGCTCGCTGGCTGTAAGTAGCTAAGAACTTGGTCTTGTTTTTTTGGTGTGAATTGAATTTAAAATAGTAATTTCCAAAAACAATTTCTTAACTTACAATCTTAAAACAAGATACATTGGTTACCAGGGCCTTTTCTTAGGACCATTTTGCAAATACCAGTGACTATAGGTTTTGTATTCTCCAAAGCATGAATGAAATGGGGAGAAAATTTGGAGTCTTCCCAAGATGAAAGCTGTAGCCAATACATTTTAGAAATGTAGTGGCGGTGATTGTGTTGACATTTCTATTCCGAATTCTTGTTCTAATAAAAATAGGCATTTAATACCCAGCCTTAAAAAATTGCTGCAGGTTAAAACGTGGCATAAAAACTGAGGTTCATATGAGAGAGTTTTTAGTGGAAAATAGGTAGGTGATCTGGTCCTCAGTTGTTGTTGTGTTTTTGGGGTTTTGTTTTTTTTTTAAAGAGGCTGGAAAAGGCTAGTGCAGGGGTTGGCAGCATTTTTGGCTGGAGTGCCAAAATCACCCTAACCTCCACCCACGCCTATATTTAGCGTGTCAGAGATAGCGGAGCTGCAAGGGGCCCAATCCTCATTGCTGGCAGTGGCTGCACACATGCCTCTAAATGGTCTGCGCTGCCCCAGCCCCTTCCCCGCGTGCTGCAAGCTGCGTGTGCACCCACCGCTGCCACGGAGCCGGTGCCGGGGCTCCAGAGCCCGCCCAGCTGTAGCAGGTGGCTGGAAGGCTGCAAACAGCGGTGGCGGGCTCTGCAGCCCTGGTACTGGCTCCATGGTGGCAGCAGCTGCACTCGTAGCTCTGGGCAGATGGTGGGGGAGAAGCCAGGGTTGCACTGCCCCAGGCCCCTTCCTGGCCATGCACCCAGAGGTGCACCCACAGTTGCTGCAGCCACGGAAATGATGCCGGGCCTGTGGGGCCCAATGCCCCTGTTTGCAGGCTCCCGGCTGGGCTCCAGGCAGCGTCTGGCAGAAGCTGCCCAAAGTCCAGGTCAGCTGTGGCATGCCGAGGAAAATGGCCTCACATACCATGCTCTGGCACGCATACCTGGGGGCTACCGATCCCTGGGCTAGTGGGTTTTTTATTATTTTTTAATTGTTGGCTTTTTTAGAATTAAATTTTGCATGTAATTTTGTAGCCCGAGTTTCTGATACAGACTAATGACTTCCAATTGAGTCTTTAAAATGCCTGCATATTTTAAAATGTAAGTTGAATTTTTACTTATTTTGCTTCTCTACATAGGAGCCAGGTGTACGTTTTCATATGTCTGAAGGTTTAAATTTGTCTTGTTGGGCTTTAATATGTGGGATAAATAACCCGGCACATAAAAGATTGCAAAGTAGAATTCACACTTGTCTTGTACTGCACGCCAAAAATGATGCTCAGAAAAAATAACAATAAATCAGAGTTGATCATTAGAAAATACAGTTTGAAAGAAGGCGCAACATCTGGAGAGGGTAACATGTCTCCATAATAATGCCTCTTCATATATACTGCTTCTCCTCCTTAATTGTGAATGTTTGTTTCCAAGCAGTATTAGTTATGGTCCGTTTGAGCTCAGAAGGCCCATGAAGTTAGCATGGCTCAGGCACGCCAACTTCTTTAGCTGGGCAACATGCAAGGGAGTGATTTTCAGCTTCCTGGAGGGAGGAATGAGGAGAGGACCTAAGGTGTCTTGCTGTGGCTGCAGAAGCATGAGTTTCAGCTGGGTGAAGCCAGAGGGGAAGTCAAGAAAAGCTTTGCAGCGGCACCATCTTGGACTGGAAGGAGTTGGTGCAGCAGGAGATTGCTGGGAACATACCGGTGGTTTCAGCATGGGATCACTATCAGAAAGCAGCTTCCAAGTGTATTCAACGATAGAGTAATAAGTATGGTTTCATGTCGCCTGGAGTCCAGACAGTAAGAAGTGTCAAGCCAAGCCAGGTATTGCAACTGAGACTCATCTCATGCCACCAGATTTTCAGGGTCCTCTCATTTCTTTCCTCCTCTCTTGTATTCACTTCCCCACGTGAATCAGATCCTTGCTGGTAATTCACATTGTCAGCATTTTTCCTTTTCCCCTGGAATTTGTCATTGCTAGGATCTTGGACACCAGGATTTTGGAGGCTGCTTCTTTCTGGAAGCCTTTTCAGGGATGTCTGGCCGGTGCGGGATCTATCCACCTCGTTATGAGGGAGCAAATCTGTATTGCGCTGTCAGTTTAGGAACATTGCATACGCTTTCTTTTCCTTTGGATAATACAAAACGGGAAGAATGTGACAATGGGGAAACAGCGCATCTCAAAGCAGACCCTCTGCTTAATGGACAGGGTAGATGAAGCTAGCATATTACGTGGCTCTAGTCATTAAAAATGCAGAAAGTGAATGTCTGGGTCACAAGATTGTGAGTCTAAAACATAACTAATGAAACCTGCTGTAAGAGCCAAATTAGATGTATTCCCTCTACCTGGCCAGCTGGTGCATGCATCCTGGAAGCCAGAATATGGGTGAGGCCTACAGGGGTAGAGAATATTTTCTCTCTTTAATTCTTGGCTGGGATAATACTCACAAAGCTCTATTCATTTTTAAATGCTATATATCCTAGGCTGTACTCTGTGTTGTATTTTCTACATGCGTTAGTCTTCCGTATTTCAGAGGAACTTATTTTAATTCTGATGCTTCAAACAGCGTTGCAGCCATACAGATCTTTCCCCCTCGTGTCTAGCCTTAAAAATCAGCCCCGAAGGATGGTTGTGGGATTTTCATTTGTTTTCCTTGGATCTGTGAATCGAGTGGCACAGACAGCGAGCACACTTAGCAGAGTATAATTATGGGAAGAAAACAATGCTGCGAATGGAAATAGTAAAGAAGCTGTCCGTCCTGGGAAGAAGAGGAGGAGAGGATGGTGAACTACCTCATAATCCACAAAGAAAACAAATCAAATGCAGGGCGATAAACAGAATTGTAGCTGTATTATACAGAAAAACCTTCATAAGTGTAAGTCTTGTGTTTTTCTTGGTGCCTCATAAACACAGACCTTCACTTTTCTTACAAATATAGTACCTCTCTATTTAGTGTCCGTTTTCCCGATGGGCAGAGGGGTGGCACAAGCCCCAGGCTTGTGAAAAATAGGGCACACGTGAAACGTAAGCAGTACCGAAATGTTGGGCTTGCTCTTTATATAGGAGCAGGTTTCCCCTGAATTAAGAAAGACTGACTTATTTCAGAGAGGTTTTCCTGAAGTCACGGTGGGATTCTGCTACACGAAGGCCTCGCTGGCGAAGCAGAGAGATTGTGTTGGTAATTTCTGCACATAATTTATGGGCGAAAACTGAAAAAGTACAGGCTATAATCTAATATTTCTATAACCCAGGCAGTAGAGTAGATGCATTAATCCAATCCAGGATTGCGATAGCAGACTCGCTCCTGTATATGGTCTGCTGCAGCAGACGTCTTTGGAATTATCTGCTGAAGGTTGCTATGGCGAAGATGACTCAGCTGTAAATTAGTGCTGCTTTTGCAAGAGCAGAAAACAATATAAAACCTTTTCGCGGCCCAAAGAGATTACATTGAAAATGACTTCATAGCAGACCAAAAATACTAATGAACACGGCACACGAATTTGAGGTCTGTTAGCTTGGATTCGTCTGCTTTACAGATTCAAGGAAATAGAGTTAGAGTTTATGGGTTTTGTTTCAAATTAAAGAAAATAGGCAAATGGGATTCTTTCCCCAGCTCCCATGAAAGATGTGCAGTTGGAAATTTCAGACGCAAGCCACGCGAACGTGGGTGCCTAGATTTGGCCACTGGTCTTTCAGAGTCGCTCCTCTTTCACAACCCTGTCAATACAGATGGTTGTAGAAGTGCGATTCCTTTAGGAGTAGTCTGCCTAAGTGTTGTGCGGCAGGACAGAAAAATAGAAGGCAGAAAAACAGGTGGAAGCTGCAAAAAAAACCCAGTGCGTTAGCTGCCGGGTTTCAGTGACTGGATCTTCTGTTTTTGTGCGATAGAAGCAGGCTTCTTGCTGGAATTTCAGTCTTTGCAAAGTGTCCAGTTTAAATGCATTGGTTTGTATTTGAGACAACAGAGCACTATTGGGTGCATATTGGTTGCTGTGTAATATTTGTGAGATTAAATGCGGAGAGAGGTCGGTATTTTCAAATGTCCGTGTCTGTAATTACCGGTAGGTACTCGGGTCCATATACAAGCATCCGTATACATATTTTGAAGTGGGTAGTACCCCCAGTGAAGTCAATATGAGCTGTGCATGTTCTTTGTTAGGAAAAATCAGGTCATTTGGTTAGGTAACTAAATGTGGAAGTTGACTTTCTAACTCTGGTGGTATATTTCTACCTCCAGTAGCCAGTTGGGGCGAATAGTCTCAGTGCAAGTTCGAATAACTACTTCTCTGCAGTCTGATCATGCTGCCGTTCATTTGTTCCACCTTCGATACCCTGAGTTCTTCATGTTCTGCATCCCTGCATGCCTTGGTTATTAGAGCAAAAAGTACACAAGGGCCTTATGTCCTGAAATGAAGAAAAGGCAACACCATTGCCCTGTAGTCATATAAATTACACCAGTTGTTTTGCTGGAATTAGTGTTTGGAAGAAAGAGCCTCATTTGCATTGTAAATCTTTTTTTAAATACTGTTTTCTTGTGCTATCAATAGCGAACGTGTCTAGATAAGACAGAAGGGAAAGCGGTGTCCCAAGACATGCGTCTTTCATGGGGCAAAAAGAGTAGTGTATCTGTAGTCCTCTTCTGCATAGATCTTGCTCTGTAGTGCTTTGAAGGTTAATGCTGTGTGCAATTATTTAAAAATGATCTATCCAGACTTTCAGAAGTACTTGGCACCCAGTGGTTTCTGTAGGGTGCAATAGGGACTGCCTTCTACTGGGCACTTTTGAAAACTTGGTCACTGTTAACCTTCACTTGCAATTTCCAGTTGGAGTTGAATTGTTAATTGAGGCCAGACCTCCCCTTTTCCGTGGGCTCTGCTCATTTGTAGGTGCCTCTTTCGTCCTCATTGGAAACAGTTGTTTGCATTGCACGCATGCATGCATGTATGTATTGCACATTGCATGCACTTCTTTCAGCGCATTTTCAGAGCCACAGAAAACTGATTGCTGACTTCAAGTCATTTTATACGGAACAGTTATCTGTATGTGCTTTTTAGTGTCCAGTAAAATTAGGTGCAACGTGTACCTATGGTCAGAACGCAATTCTTTCTGTAAGTATATAAATGCACAGGACCAGATTTATTCCAGGTACTGAATTCAGGGATGAATGTGCTCCTAAAAAAGCTATACCAGATTGCTTCCTGAACTCAGAGCACCCTTTTAAAGAAAGAAAAGAAAATAGCATTACGCAGTGTGTTACTACTTTGGAGAGATCTTCCTAAGAACTAGTGATCTTGGTGCATTATCAGTTACTTTACTGCATAGATTCATAGATATTAGGGTCGGGAGGGACCTCAGCAGATCATTGAGTCCTGCCCCGGGCAGGGAAGAGTGTGTTCCTGCCCGGGACATGCTTCCCTGCTTAATACCTTTTGTACCCGTGCGCCTTTTGTTAATCCGCGAAAGTTGCATAAAATCCAGAATAGCATTTGCACTATTTGAGTCGCACTAAGCTTTTCAAATCAAGTTTTAATGCAGATAAAAGGAAATAGCGTAGAATGATATAGCTAATTTCAGAAGTTTAGAAAATGAAAAAAAAATCGAGGGTTTCAAAACAATCTATAAAACAGACTAAAAGTCGACTCCTTTTCTGAATTTTGTTCCTTATGCCTGCATCTTCAGTGGTGTTATCCTTAGTTTTTGAGGCTAGGTTACTAAAAAGCCACAGCAAATAGATTCCATTAAACAAAACAGGATTCACAATGCAGGGGGGGAAAAAACACCTGTTCACTTTTTCCTCAGGAAATACGCGCTAAAATGGAATTATCTGGCTCTGCTTACCTGCAGTAATGTAATGGGTTGACATTAGCTATAGCCTCTGGTTTGATGTACTCTCACTTCCGTAAGTAAGTTTAATTGCCAGCAAATGGCTAAATGGGAGTTTAGGGTGAATTCTACAGCTGTCTGCCACGTTAGTAGTAAAAGGAGTTCTGGCGCCATTTCAGGGTCACTATTTGTATCTGTCTATCAGAGGTAGAATACAGCAGTTTCTCTCAGTTTCAGGCTTCTGTATAGCATTTCTGCCAATTGTTCGGTTCCATTAAGTGTACGGGAGGAAATAAAAGCCTGAATGACCAAGTCACAAGGGGGTATGGATAGACCCTTTCTTTGTCCACACTCAGAACATTGCATTAGGTCTCATTATCCATTTATAATAAGTGACCTTTGCCCTCCGGGTCATTGAAAAATACTCAATGTGCTTTTCTAACACAGGGTACCTCTATCAGCAGACAGCCGGAACAATGAAACGTCTGGCAGTCTGGTTGAAGGGGTATACTTTGCAGGTTTTCCTAAATATGCAGTTTGATGCCAAAGCACAATAGTAAAATCTTCTTTAATCTTTGGGAAGTTCAAAGTAGGCCAATAATGTATTGGTTGGGGCATGGCAGGAGAACCGTTTTGTTTTAATAAATACTGGATTTATTTTTGCATAACTCAGCTAGTAACTATCTTGTAAAAAGGATTTTCAAGTTATAAGCTGTGAATGTAAGGAAGTAACAAGGAGCTATTGTCTGAGAAAATGTTTCATAGAACAAGTGTCCAAGACCTTTATCCCAAGGGCATTTGCAAGGGGATTGGCACAGCTGTTTGATTGCTTTGAGGTCATCTGTGACATCTGCTGCAAAAACCTGGATGCCTGGTAAGCGTTACACATTTACCTGAGCGCTCCAATGGTGAATGATCTGGACCACTTACGTTTTAACACTTACATCACGACTTGCACTTTATATTCAGAACCTACTGGCCTACAGAAACATCGGTATCCTTTGGATAATTACTGCAGTTGCCTGGAGTAGAAATACCAAAGGACAAAGCATCTTCTTAGTTTTGTGATGGAGCAAATTTCAAGTCTTAAGGTACCCAAAGACCCCACTCAGAATTAGGGTCTTTTTGTGCTAGGTACTGTAAAAAACACCAAAGCCAGTCTGTGGCCCAAGGAGTTTACATAATAAATAGGGACCTACCAAAATCATATTGGAAGTGTGCTGCGCAGCGGCTCCTTTAATCTTGTTTGTTTTGCTGTGCGCACCCCTGCCTCTGATTGGCGAGAGGCCCCGCCACCTGCTGCTGATGGGCCCGGACGCAAAACCTGCAATTTTTAATATGCTGCATTTTTTTTGCCTCCCGCTGCTGGTTGGCCAAGGGGCCCTGACGGCGCTGCTGCTTGCTGCTGAATGCCCGGCAGGCAAAAACTGTGGCATATTTAAAACTAAGGTCCCTAATAGTACAGGATTATTTGCAGAGAGCTGTCTAAACTCCTAAGAACAAGCTGCTATGATGAGATACAGTACTTCCAGTCAGTTGTTAAGGACGAGATACAGTACTTCCAGGGTTTGATCAGAGGAAGGTAGAGTTGGAAGGGATCTCACAAGGTTGTCATCTAATCTAGCCCCTTGCTCAAGGCAGGATCATCCATGACTAACAATCCCAGTCAAGCGTCTTTCTAATCTGCTCTTGAAAATGTCCAAGGACGGCGATTCTGGTTTCTCTAGGTAGACTCTCCCAATGTTTGACCTCCCTTATAGTCAGAAAGCTCCTCCTAATCTGCAAACTAAATTCCTTGGCTGCAGCTTGAAGCCATTGTTCCTAGTTTTGTCCCCTACAGCCACAGAGAAAAGCCCGTCTCCACCCCCTCTAAAACTGCCCTTCAGGTATTTAAATACTGTTCTCAATTTCTTCCTCGGTCTTTTCTTCTCTAGACTAAATAATTTTAGTTCTTTCAGCCTTTCCTTATAAGTCATGCCTCCAAGGCCCCTAATCATTTTATTTATTTATTTATTTTGCTCTGTGCTGGACCTTTTCCAAACTGTCCGCATCCTTCTTGAAGTATGGGACCCAAAACTGGACACAATACTCCAGGTATGGCCTCACCAGTGCTGAGTGGCATGGAAGAATCACTTCCCTTGATTTGCAAGTAACATTCCTGTTAATATAACTGTAGCAGGCTGGCTGGCCAAGGCTTGCAGCAGGCTACACGTTCCAGGCTGGAGGAGTCTGCGGGTCTGTGGGGTCTACAGCAAGCTGCTGGCAGTCAGGAGGGAGAGGGTGCTTGGCTAGTGGCAGCACAACCGAGCCAAGGACTCTCCCCGTTTCTCTCTCAACCCCCTGGCTCCTCTCTCTCAGAGCCTTTAACTTCCTGTGACCAGGTAATCGTCCTCTGTGGCTGGTCCAGTTCTCCTAGGCAGCCTGCAATCACTCCTGACTGCCTACAGCTGGCTGCATTCCCCCCTGCCACCCCCACAAACCTGCAGACTCCTCCAGCCAGCTTGTTACAGCAACCCAGTATGCTGTTGGCTTTCGTTGATAAAAAAGAAAAAAGAGTACCCTGTTGACTCGTATACAGCTTATAGCCTACTGTAACCCAGGTCCCTCAATCATCTTTGTTCTCTAAGCAGTAGTTGCTTCCACTAACTATGTTTAGTTGGTCCTATAGAAGTTAACACCCCAGAAAATCCTTGCTTCAGGAATTAAGATGCTGGTAGTAAGCAAAAGCTATTTAAGTTTGCTTTTTACTTCCCTACCATTAATTACCATAGTTGCAATGAGGAACGTCTCTTGGCTTATTTTCTAACCAATAGTTTTATTTCCAGTACTGTAAATTGAAGCTTTAAGTGTTGGATTAACTTAAACTGTACTTCCATTTTGTGATATGGGTAAAGAGATTTACCCAGCCAACCACTAGCTCCTTGCATTATGTATTTGCATGGATACAGGAGCTTGTACACTGCATGTGGTTCTCTGATGATCAGTAATTTCCTACACAAAATCGGGTTTAATAGCCTGCCCTATCTGTTGATAATCCTACAGTAAATTTTACCAAAATTGAAACTAACATCTATTTTTTTTTTAAAAAGGATGAGATACAGTACTTCCAGTGGTTGACATATCTAGGTTAATGCATTTAAGAACAAGGCTGGAAATGAGCACCTTTAAACAAGCAAAGTTGAACTTTAAGGCTAACTACAATCAAAAAGATAAAGGCTGAATGTGTTCAATCTTTGCAGGTTAGCCTAAGCTACGTAGGTTGAACTGATAAGCAAGTGACCAGACATTCACTTTTGATTCCAGGAATGCAGCCACATGCCTGCAGAGGCCCACGCCAGAAGCCAGGGGGCACTAGAGCACATCTTCTTGCTCAGCTGGAGCAGATAGCTTGGCCCGAGGCTAGCCTGCCCACCCTGCAAGGGGGAGTTTGTGGGGGACGTGCAAAGCATCCTGGGATGCTGGGTGACTGTGAGTTAACTTGAATCTGGAGGAGATCTGGGAGAAAAGTTCAATAAACTGATTTAACCTTCATCAGTTAAATCTGATACTATACCCATCCAGGTTTATCTTCAACTGGTTTCAGCCATTTTGAAAGCAGTTTATGTGCACTGAACTCCTGTTGTGTTATAGAGTTGAACCAGTTTCCGATCACTTATACCAGTTTAGGTGTCATTTCTGTTCCTAGCCTGAAAATTGGTCGTCTCTTGTATGTAGATGCTTATAGTTTCTCTCCTTTTGCCATTGTCAGGGTACCTTCAAATTCCAAGCAGCAGCTCATCAAGACAATTTTATGGAGCGGACCTGCAGTTGTCAGAAGCAGACCTATGACAAGAATTAATATATTAACTCGTATGCAGCACTCTTTGACAAATTGCTTACTAAATACATCAAAATTGATTGGACATTCTGTGTTTAAATTGACAAATGACTGCATTAGGGGAAGGAGGGAAATCCATTAATTACAGCTGCCCTCAAACATAGGAAATGTAATCATATAAATATAGATTTTGTTAAAACAAAAATCTCTGCTTTATTGTAGTGTTGCTGGTAAGTGTACTTGCACCTCTTTGCTATTAAATCTCTAATAGGAGGTTTTAAAGGCAGTTCTTAGCAATTGACTTAAATAATCAAAAGACCATTTCTGTTGTGTTAAAAGGAATGATGCACTGCTTCCTTATCCCGCTATGAGCACTTCTGAAAAATGTATTTCTCTCTTAGGAAGGGTGATGGGCGAGTGGCATCATAGCAGCTTGTTCATTAATTGTTTTCCCAAATAATATTTAATTCATGTGCCTTAACCCTAGGATTTGAAGATCTAGAACGCCGCTTCCTCCAGATCAAGGTGGGGATCCCCGATCCTTTCTATCCTCCAGTGATGGACACTAGGGGTGTGCGAAACAGGCCGTATTTGATTTGCATTCAGATTCGGCCCAAATCGGGGATGGTGATTCGATTTGTTGATTCAGATCACTGTCCCCAATTCGATTCAGCCAAATCGAAAATCTGAAGATTCAATGCTGATTCGGAGAATCAGTGATTCAGCCGTAGACACAGCTTTAAATGTTTTTTTTCTATATACCTTGAGGTACCAGGTGTGGCTCGTGAATACTGCGATGCTGGGGCAGATGGAGTGTCCCAGAGGAGCGGTGGGGGGAGTGGTCCTCCCCACATGCTCGCAGTGAACCCGGAAGTACTTCCGGTCCACTTGTGGGTCTGCCAGGGAGCGTGCCGGGGGGGGGGTCCCCTCACGCCCCCTGGCTTGGTGATTGGCCGTGGGGGGACCCTGGGTGCCTCCCCAGACCCGGAGGCACCAGTTGCGAAGCTGGGGGGAAATGGGGGGGCCCCCTGGTACGCTCCCCAGCAGACCCAGAAGTGGACTGGAAGTGCTTCTGGGCCACTTCCAGGTCTGCTGCTGAGCACGCTGGGGAGCCCCCCGCACTCCTGTGGGATGCTTCATGCGCCCCACCGTCGCAGTGTTGACGAGCTGCCTGGCAGCTTGAGTTATGCAGAAAAAACATTTAAAGTGGTGTCTATGTCCGAATCACCGAATTTGTCCAAATCTCTCTGCATCGATTTGGAGAGTTCAGATTCGACTGGGAGAGATTAAAGGGTCTCCTGATTCGATTTGGATTCAGAGATTTGGCCACTGAATTGGGCCAAATCTCTGCCAAATCAAATCGAAGCTTCGCACAGCCCTAATGGATAGGTTTTTGTCTATGTGTACGCTGTAGTGATTTGTATTTAAGGTATGCCTCAAGACAGAATTCGGTTTGTGAGCCTGAAGCAGCACCATTAAAACATTAAGGCCCATGCTTACTTCTGACACAGACTTTGGCCCTTGTAATACATCCTTATTTGTCTGTGGGCCAAATGTTGTGCATATTTTGCATTTTCCTTGTAGTGCCTTTCATCAAGGGATTCCATATCTGACATGCTAAGTGCTCGCTAACTGTTGTCTTTAAAAGGGAAGGGTTGCTGCTGCTTAACTGTTTAGTTGAGCTAATTGATAACACAATCTGTGCATGTAGTCTGAAGGGCCTATGGCCTCATGTTTGTATTACCTACTCCCTCTGCAAGTTAAACACCATGGGCAAGATTTTTGTCTCTGAGCAGCATTCCAGACCTTTATTGCCTATTTTACACTCCTTTCACACATTCCACTGATGACAGTGGGAAAGCTACACACGCAACTAGTGTATATTATGCACTAGAGAATAATAGGTAGAATGGCAGAGGGGAATAGTTAGAGAGACTGGGATGGAGAATTTTGCCTTTTAAGGGACTTTTTCTCTTTCAAATATTGTTTTTTCTATTTTTAATTAAATCTGGTGAATCACAATATCATGAGAGAAAGATAAACATTCATATAGTATTTTGTAACACTATTAACATGCTTTATGACAAATCGTAAGCAATGCCTTTACAGGATTTTCAACAGGCCATTGTTTCAGTGGAGGCTTATTGTGTGATTTTTTGGGGGAGGGTTTTGTGTGTGTGTGTGTGTGTGTGTGTGTGTGTTGGTTATATTTATATTGAACACTGTATATGAAGATGTGCTGTATGGACAATGAAGATCTCAGCTTTATGAATGATGAGTAACCACAGGCATAATCTTTACAAAACACATACTTATCTTTTATAGCAAATGGCTCTTCCAAGATCATAAAGCTTAGTTAAGCCCAGGCGTCTAGGTACTACTTTAAAAGTAATACATGTAACCATCCTCACACCAGAGTCAATTCTCGGGGGACTGTTTTACAAGTGCAAAGTTTTGCCCATCTCCGTGTGTTTAGTCTCGGTTCACTCTACAGTTATAACAATTTTGTAGATCCTCTGGCTACTTGCAGAGTTTCAAAGGGAGCTCTCTTTTCTCGAAGCTTGTCAGCTGTGCTCTGCGTCCCTTCACTATAAGTAAGGACTGCCCACAAAATTGTGACAAATCAGAAATCGCAGGTTTAATAGTCACAATTTTGGAAAGTGATCCACAGCTTGGATTTGCAACAGCTATGCAGTATGCACAATGGATGAGAAATCAAAGCAGTTCAGAGCTGAGTATTGTGGAAGGTGGCTCGGAGATTTTTTTTTAATGAATGAAGTGCTGATGAAGGCCAAAGCAGCAATTTTGTAAAACAAAGAACCCGATTTGTTGCTACATTTGAATGACCCTTTCAATCATGCCTTTCCCACTTGTTTCACCAGGGGTGTTCCAGCTAACTTTTTGGCAGGTGCCCCAGGAAACTGCTTGAGGGTAGAAAGTTGCATTACATCAGGATTTTGGCATTTGTACAAACATCGTTAAACAGCTTGGATGGCACCAACTAGATGTAAGCTCATCATCAAAGAAGGAAGTTAAATATTAATGTTGTCTAAATTCACCAGTTGTTGCTGCTGTGTTTGCTGTGAAAGTCTCCAGAAAATGGTATTGCCTTTTCTTGAGCTCATACTTCATTTCATTCTTTAGTTATATAATGCAAAATGTACTTTTCAAGATGACTGGTGTAAGTACCACTCAATATACAACAAATTGTCTTTCCAAAGACTACCCTTACCTCTCTGAGGATCTGAATGGTTAATCAGAAGTCATTGAAAAGTTGTGGTCCTTATTTAATACATTTATGTGTCTCTTCTAAATTTGAAAAGTGTGTTTTACAAAGGATGGTTCAGCTAAGAACATTAGGGAGATCATTTTAAAGAATGACTCTCCATTTTGGGCAGTCAGTATATGGGCTGCCCTGTAATACAGACAAGTAGTAGTAGAAATAGTCCACCTGATGAGGATAAATACATTCTGATAATTAAAAACAATATTAAGAAAAAGGCTTTTTCTGAAAATATCTTTCAGTGTTGTTTAGTGGGATTAGAGCAATTTCAAGACGCCGTTTGCTATTTTGTTTTTCCGCTTTTCTTTTAAGACCACAAGGGTGTTTTTTACTTTACATCTATGTTTTTTAATTTCCAAATTAAACACACGTATCAGAAAATTGATATCGTTTTTTGGCTTTGGTAGGTTTTAGACCTTCTGTAAGAGTTGATAACAGCATACTGAGCATTTTCCTGATTATAACCGAACTTTCTTTTAAGCAGTGGGAGATTAAAGAAGAGCCTCTGCCCACAGGTATAATACTTTGTTATTCTTTCTTGGCTGCTGGCTCCTCCTTATCTCTACTGCAACATTTATTTTTATCGCAGTGGTATGTAAGCATTAGTCATGATCACGTTTCTCTCCTCCTCCACTTTATCCTAATCATCCCTTTTATAGGTGTTACAGACAGCACCTGGCTCTGTAGTAAAAACTAATGATCCTAGTACAAAGTAGCCGGATAACTCTCAATGCTTTTCCCCAGCCAGCAGAGTTTACCTGCGGTGGTGTCCCTGTCAAAGGAGCAAGTGGCTTTAGTTGCATGGGGAGAGGTCACTCGGTTTTCATTTGCCTTCTTAACATGGCGGCTTCCATTTTGAAGCTCATCATAATTTCTTCTTGCCCCTAATATGTTCAGTTTCTGAACCTGATGACTTTTCCAATTATTGTGTTTCTTTGTATAGTTTATTGTATAAAACCTGGTCTTCCTTCTCCGTGCCGCAGGTATGTTTTTCTGCTCCGTTTTTGCCCATCAGTTTTGCCTTCTCCGGGATGCTGATCATGTGCAGAATAGGCACTGGAGATCCTCAGTGTTGGTGGTGGAGGAGAGACTTCCCAATTTCCCTAGCTTTAGTGTATCTTAATTTGAAAACAGAGTGACTGGGGACTCTACCCTTTGTGTTTCCTTTTGAAGTGGCAGGAGAAGGTAAAAGGGATTTACCATGCTATTTTTTACAATATATGATTCTGCTTGGCATTTCATTCTAAGATAATCCTGGATCCCATGCAGTCTGTTTGAAGGGAGTTATTTTTAATTATGTAGTCGGTGTTTTAAGTGCTTTAGTAAAATTATTTGAAGCACTTTTACAATTTTGCTTCATTTACCACTTTTTTATTTTAATTGATTTTCTGTTTTCAAGGTACGGGGAGATGTAGCTGGCTGTGCTAGTCTGAAGTCAAGTACGAGGCAGGGTAGATTTGCATTTTCACTTTTCAAGACAGTTGTCCACAAATATGCTATTGAGATATTTGCTGGATTTCACCATGATATCGATCACAAGTAATGAGAAATACTGCTTGGTATATAGTTATTTTTATAAAATTGGGATTTTCATATTTCTTCAGTAACCATGAAGACGAGAACTTCTGGGGTTTGACTTAGCTGTTGGCAAGACAAAAAGCAAAAGTAAGTTTCCTTAAGAGGACAGCCTGCTGCTTTTCACTTTTACTAAAGAGTGGTTAAGTGAAGCCAATTTGATTCCCTTGCTGAGTATAGGACTGAATGGGATAAATGGAAACACGGCAGATGTCACTTCGTAGAGGATCTCTGTTATTCCAGCTGAGCTATCTGGCAGATCTTTAGGACCGGAGCATTCAATATGTTTAGCCACAATCAATATTTGTGTAATACAGTAAAGCTGGATAAAAAAAAAAAAGCATCAGGAGATGCGTTGAATTCTGCAACTTTAAGTAAAATGTACAGGAAGTATGTGAAGAAGTAATTGGGGCAAGATAGATATACATGATCATACACATACCCACAGCAGAGTGTAGTAAATATTTGCTCATCCCAGCCTACCTTTCAATTGCTAAATGCTGGAAACAGCACTGAGCATAAGAATTAAAATACTTTCAGATGTGTACAAACAACAATAATGAACAAGAGCACATGCTGAAACATTTCTTTCCATTCTGACGTGGTCATCTGGAACTTCTTAGAGCGGGGTCCATCGACACTAAGGGGTCAGTTTTCAAAGCAGTGTACAGGGATTTAGCCGCGCGACTCCTATTGACGTTAATGGGAGTCAAACGGTTAAATCCCCACACACTGCTTTGAAAATTTACTACTAAGCCTCTTGACTTCTCACTACATACTTTGATTGTAACAGTAATCCATGGTTAACATAATTTTCCCGACAATAATGTCAAACATACTTTTGAAGTCAGTGAATTATAGAAATAGTTACCTCTTCCATAATTCTTTAAAGATGGCCATCAGACGGATTTCACAGTAGGTCCTTGCAGTTGAAATCATTCCTTAATACAGGAAAGAATTTATTTATTGCTTATTGGTACAGAACTGATAGCTGCTGCACACCCTAAATACCTAAGAGTCTAGTTGCACAGCAATGCAGTGCTTGCACGGAGCAAGCGGTGCAGTCGTCTCTAGCTCTGCCTCCAACGCGCTTAGCTTCCTTTTACAAGCATTCAGAAAAGGAAGCTGGAGTCAGGCATAATAAGCATGTACCTGCCTTGGCACATCGAGAGAAACAGTGAAGCCTGATTACATAATCAGTTACTTTTATGGGAAAAATGCCAGCGTGGCCGACTATCAGACTAATGGAATATAAAGAACCACTGAAAATATAGTTATCAAAGCTCCTGAGAATTTCACTACTACTTACGCTGCTTCCAATTTTAAATAGTCCCTTTCCATTATAAACTCTGCTCCCTAGTAAAATTTGATTGATATATTAATAATGAAATAGATAAATCTGCAAGCCAAGGGGAATATCCAGTCCTCATTTCACATTGAAGTGTAGCAGCCAGGGAGCCAACAATTACAGTTGTCAGACAGGATGGGGAACACATATTCACCAGAACTATGCTATAAGAATTGATGAAACAGCTACTGAGATTTAACTCTGTGACAAACATTCGTTGTACTAAGTTACCTGGGAATATAGTATGTGAACCTAAAAAAAAAAAAAATCCAACCTCTTGAGTTCAACAGGAAGCAACATTAAACGGACTTATACCGAGACTGTTGATTTCTCTTCATTATGCATAATGTGATATAACGAATGTGTCAGCAGCAGCAATAATAAAATTGCCAGAACTGTTTATTTTCATCCTAAAAGTTTAACTTGTGAGTCAGGCCGACCAGGTGTCTGATGACTCCTCCTGTATTTGGTCATTTTAGATATAACGGAAACTGCAAAGAAAAGTTATCAAAAGTAGATGCTTGCACATGACTTGTATTTGAAATCATGGCCCATGTTCAGTTTGTGCACACATTTCTCGTTGTCATCAAATGAATTTGCATACGGACCAAGGTTTGGCCTTTAGAAGTCAGTTAGGAATCATTGTTTCTGTGTCTTAGCCAGATTTTAGAAGTGCATTGTTCAGAGCTGTAAATTGTGTGTGTATTCAGGTGAAATAATAGAAAACTTTTATGTAGGATTTTTCTGAAAAATCGGTAGTCATTTTTTGATTCTCCAACCCTCTCTGCTTATTTTGGACACACCTATGTTGCAAGGCAAACAGTGCCATGAAAAATTAACGTCTAACTCCTTGTTGAATTGAATTGGAGTTATCTTGCATCTTTGTAAATCCTGTATGCTTATCTTTAAATGAAAAAAAATTTTTTTTGTTCTAAATTTAGAAAAAACAGGGAAAATTAGCAATTTAGTATTTAAAAAATATTATCATAAGTGCACAATTGGAGTGTATTTAAAATGCACAATTAAAATATTTAAGTATTTAAGATACACAATTAGTGTATTTAAGAAACTCCCTATGCTTGAAGAAGGGTGACTGAGCCTGAATGCTTGCTAACAGCTTTTTTCCAAATACTCATGTGGTCTAATAAAAGATATCGCATCTACTCAAAGAACCTTGCCTGCCGACGTCCTTAGACCAACATGGCTACAACCAAAAACCCAGCACAATTAAAGTGTAATTCTTTTTGTTTGAACACATTTCAGCTGTTGAAATATGACAGTTTATAATATTTGATTGAGTAAACATTTGTGGTATGCCTCCGTATTTATCATATGATTAGCCCATCTGTGAACAAAAGTGCTGTTCTACTGATTCCAGTATTTGATTGCCGTGTAATTTGCATATTTACCTAAATACTGCCCACACGCCAAAAGCGTCTGTGCAAACGTTGACATGATTTGCATTTTTATGTGCAGACTAGAAATCATGGCTTTTTTAGCCACGAAGTCTTTCTTACTTTCAAGTGGAACTTACACAGCTTTTAGCTGCCTTACAGGCAAAAAACATATTCCACCCGACACAGCAACCACAAAGCCAGCAAGACACGTTGATACCTTAGACATCTGCTTCCACCTCGGCTCTGTTCTGGACCAATTCCAGTGGAAGCTTGTCCGCTTTGTACAACTCCCCAACTCCTTCGAGAGAAAAGCCATGTGAAAGGGCTGTTTGATGTGGTAGTTGCGATGCCTGCCTTCTGCCCAACAACCCATTGGTTGCCAAGCAAGTGGGTGACCTAGGTTGAAGAGTAACCCAACCTTGAGGACATTTTGAACCCACATCTCCCTCTTCTCAGGAGAGTGTCTTAAGCCCCAAGCTATGGGTAGGCTCTCTATCCTGTTTAAAGCTGGGCCACTGGGTTGGAAAGAAATGCAAGGATTGTGGAGCTGGAAGGAGAGGATGCAAGAGGCACACTGACTCCATAACCCACTGAAGAGGGCAGTTTCTTGTGCAGGAGAGATTTCTGGTCCTGGCCGCCCCCAGTGCTTTTTTGCATTTTGCATCAAGCAGTCATTGGGTAAAATGCTCAAACAGTCATTGGAAGCATTGGGCATAAGGTGGGGACTGCTGTTGTCTGCCAGATAGCGGTCTTGTCTCCGGGTTAACTGGATCCTGACATGACAAGGGCTTGCTATGCTGCCTGTTGCATGGATGGGATAGGTATGCAAGGTCCTCTGGGTGGAATAGGGTTTCACTCCTGAGGCAAGGCACATACAAAGACACAGACATCTTAGGGGTGGAATAGGATCTGGGGCTAAACGTTGTTATCGTTCTTAACCTTTAGACTGCAAGAAAGAATCAGGACCTGTATTTTCATAGGGGTATCAGCTCAGTCTGTTGTTGCAGCCCCTGTTCTGGCCCCCACAATCAGTTGCATTAGGAATTGCATGCACAAATGGCAGAAAATATAATGGTTGTTCAGGTAGTAAGATGCCTTAAATAACATTACTTCTGTTTGCAGTGGCAATGGCCTTGTCTCTCCTATAGGGTATATAGGCAGGAGGTGGGTTTTTAAAAATTTTTTAAGGGCATAAATGATGTCCATGTTATAGGATGTGCAAAGGCAGGTACCTTGTGGCTGCCCTGCATGTCCCCTGTGTTCTGGTCACAAAACAGTGAAAGTACGTCCTACACAGTGCTGCTAGGTGTGTGTAACTGGATGTGGAACAAATGGGCAGCAGTATTATAACGAAGGCCCCTGGGGGTCAATGTAAAGGGAGCAATAAAATGGTGGCAGCAGCCAGGGAATTTGAGTTTCTGGGGTCAGGTAAGACTCTGTGATACTCAGACCACCACCACCATCCTCCACTCCCAGGCACCTCTGCCCAGGGCCCCAACATTGCTAGTTACGCTTCTGGTGGACAGAGCTATACTGGATGGAGGGGGATATTGCTTTCCTCTGAAGTAAGAAGGAGGCCAGACAGCATACTGCGAGTCTGGAGCTGCATAGTGGTGTGTTGCTCCTTACTAGGGCTTTGTGGCAAGTTTTTGGAGTGAACCCCACACGTGTGAACCCACGTATATTTGTCTTGTACTAGCAAGTAAGGTTTAGAGATGCCCATGAACAACTGGTGCCTCCTGAGACTGGGGGGGGCTTCATTTGTAGTTGGCGGTGAGCAGGGACCACTTGCAGATGCTGGCAGTGGTGTTGGCAGGGTGGTGGGGACCGCCTGCAGACATCAGCGGTGACGTTGCCGGTGAGTGGGGGGAGGAGGCAGGTGGCAAGCAGCAGCTGCCCACAGAAGCCAGCGGTGACCAGTCTTGGGGGGGCATACCCCCCCCCCTTGTGCCTCTCATACACGTCACCTACGGAGATGCCAGTTCTGTCATTTTGGCTCCAGATATTTCATAACTATGTACTTCCCATTTTAACGGTGGAGGCCACAACAGCCAACAGTACTCCAGCCTTAGCATTAGGTTAGTACGTTTTATCTTTGAAATTATTTTTAACTGGGTTACTGTAGGTGTGCTAAAGGTATTGGAGTCCCAGCCACAAAAGGTTGACTTTCAGCGCGGTTCAGGAATAGTACATTGAATTCATTTTAAGGAAAAATCAAAGCACCTGCACTTGTCAGGAAAAGGATCTCTTTGTCTGATAAGGAAATGTCCTTTTCACAATTATACGTTGTCTGTGACTGTTCTTCCCTGAAAGAGTAATGAGAGCAAGGTGAAACCAGATACATAGTGCAAGTTACTTTTTTTGAAAATTTTAATAAGAAATAATTGCACATCTATTTACCCCAGGATCAGCAATCAAGACAGACCATTGACAGGCTTAATACAAAATATAAGAAAAAAATGCTCTTTTTATAATCTCAATGTTGTAGTGTTTGTGTAGAAAAGTTCGTAAAGTTTCTTTATTATTTAGTATAACGTTAGCTGCAGCATTATCTGTGAAGGGTCTGTGACGCTCTCCATTATAAATCCACATTTTCAAAGGATCGCAGTTGGGAAAGAAACAGTTCCTCTGGGCTCAGGTCGTTGTTAACACTGCTCTGGGTTTATTAACCTTAACTTGAACGTCTTAAAAAATGTGAAAAGTGCTACCTAGTGGTGTACCAATGCACAGCAATCGGTTTTATACCGTTTAGACCTGGCGCCAACAACCTTAATAAGCTACGGGCTGGAACAGCCCAGCTCCAGTCCAGCACAGACCAGGTGGCTTCGGCAGTACGTCAGCAACATTGGGGTTGGGGATGTTGCTTGTGCCCATGCTGGACCCGTGGGAGCTGTGTCTGTGCCGTCGTTGCTTCATCCCAGTTGTAGCGTGGGCATAGCTTCCAGCTGGTAGCATCTGAGCTGGGGCCAGGCAGCTGGAAACTGCGTCCTTGCCGCTTCCACTCCTCCCCTCCAGCCCTACCTCCCAGCTTCAGCATGGGCACTGCCAGCCCTGGCTCACTTCCCCACCGGCTGGAAGCCTCACCCGTGTTGCGGGTAGGGAGAAACTACAGCAATATGGCCACAGCTTCCAGCTGCCTGGGCCCCGCACAGCTCCTCTCTGCTGCAGGAGGGGCGCAGATAGAGGCAAAGCCTTGCGTCTCTACGGACCAGGTCTGTATTTGTCTATAACGAACAAATATGCCAATAGGCGAATCCCCAGCAAGGGGCTTAGTTCTGCCCGGGCCAGTTCTCACAAGGCGCTGTGCGTCTCCGCTTGCAATGAAGGGCAATGGGAGTTGAAGGCACGCTGTACCTGGTGGGATTGGGACCTCAGTTAGGCTCTTTTGCTATCAAAACCAGATTTTTAAAATGCTCACTTGTATGTTATGTGTGGCATGTACATGCTGTTCTATTAAAGAATAAAAGAAAGTATGAAGTTTGACCTCAGCCAAGGTTTTATCATGCCTGCCCCGCTAGTGAACTCTAAACCAGAGCAGTTTGATGGAATTCAGTAGGTTTCCTCTTAATTTTTATTTCTTTCTTTTTGGCAAAGGGAAGCGGTGCTACGTTCTGAGGCAATGCTAACATGAGCTTTTTTCCATGTCCCATGGAAAGCTGTGGCTTCCCAGGAAAAGGAACGAAACCCGCCTGCCCTTACGTTTGACCGCTCCTTTTCATTTTCAAAATAAAGGTCCCTTCATTCCCAAATAATACGCACGTTCAGTTTTTCCCCAGGAATACTTGGAGTGAGCTAATCCGATGACATAGCAGCGTGGATGCTGCCGGCTGGATCAGCATTTTTGCTGTTAGTCACTGCATAGCAACTTCCCCGCTCTTGACAGTTCTCATAGTTGCCCCTGGGAGGGACGAGAAAAGAGCAGTCCATAAAGTTCCCATTGGCTCGAAAGCAGAAACATCTGCTGGAGTCGTGAGCAGTTTGTTCGCCGAGTTCAATAACAGAAAAGCCTGCAGTTGATCAGCTGTGCCTTCAGAAACAGGCACGACTCCAGTCAATAGAATTTATTGCAGGGAGTTTAGGAGCCATGGAGAAGATTAGGGCAATGGCAAAATGTGTCAAAATATGTTTTTCCTTCATTGGTTTCATAAATAAGCTTTGCAAGAAGTAAGGAATGACTCCGGCTAGCCTTCCGATACTTGTGGTGACTCACCTAGCTCTTTGCAAGTTACAACAGCACAACATTGTATTCATGCTCCCAAATAGATCGAATCAGCTTTAAGTCGTTAAGTCTTGCCACGGTTGTAATGACGTGACACTGTGTCGGCAGAATATCTTGAGAACACATGCTGCTTAGACGATGTCTTTAAGTGTGGAAGTGTGCATATAACAAACGCTATATCGACTTCAACAAATGTGGCAATTGCATAGGACCTCAGTGAGAAAGTTGGCACGTTGCAAGATCTGGGCCCTAATGTGTACAGCGCTGTACATAATTAAAATAGGCCCGGAAATAATTTGGGGGTATTACAACTTTAAGAATGAAGATGTGTTGCATTAAGGAGGTGTCAAACGTGGCTCCATAATTGAGGCTGGGCTAAGATATGCATTTAAAAACCAATTCTAAAATCCTTTTATTTCATATAATGTATGGATTTTTGAAAGCCCTGTGCTGTTTATGTGTTACAGAGGCGCCATTCTCTAGTTATGGTTGCATTTGTGTCTGCTTTGCCATTATAAACCTGCATGATTAAGGGTTTACAACACAGCTTTAAAAAATTTGCAGTGGGTGGAAACCTGGCACATAAAGGTCAGCCCTCGAGCAGTATTTTTAAACCAATTATTTTAGGTTATGCAGATATAAAAGTATCCATTATAGCTTCATCTAAGGGTGTCCAGTGGGTTGCGACATCAGAGTGCAAAGCTCATTTGTCTTACTAAACCAAAAATGGTTTTAATTACATTGTCCCCTTACTTTGCCTTTTTGGTGCCCTCTGCTTCCCCTTGATGGGTACAGTTCCTCTGGTATACAGTCCAGCCCTCTGTTTCAAGCCACAAGGAAAAACACCAGGGACAGGAGTGGAAAAAAAGGTCACGTGTCTTATCATGCTAATCACTTGCTTCCCCTCTCTCCCCCCCTTTTAATTTCTTGGCTCTTTCTCTAATGTGAAGTTGCATTTGCTGCCATGGAAAGTGTACTGATTAGACCATAACCTTTAATGATACCTTTCTAATGCCCCAACGAGCAACAATCATGAGACTCGATCCTTTCAGTGATGAGCCCGCGATTCCTTTTTGTAGCAAAATATAAACAGTTATTCCCTTAAGACTGTATATTGAATGGTAACGGTTGTGAGGTTGAAGATTACTTTGATCCAGAAAAAATTCTGTGGTATCAGTGCACAGGCTCAAGAACTAGAAGTTGCTTTTTGTAGCAACATATGTAAATGCTGTCAGAATAGGAAATGGGAATGAAACTATTAATAGGGTGGCAAAATGTTCTCTATTAAATTTCTCCCATTGCATCTGCCTCTGGAATAGCACGAAGAGAGATTTTCTAGTAATGTAAGATCCCGTAGCACTTTTCAGAGATGTATGGCATTAATGCCAGCATTGGGGCCAGAATCCAGCTGAGGTCCTATGCCTACCTATTTCCCTGCAGCAAGTTCAGCTGAGTGCAATATATTTTACAGCCTGCCCTAAAGTGTCATATAGCATTACTATAAATCATTAATCATTTGGCACGTTTGACTGCAGAAGTTGTTATATTTTGCTGGTGGGTGAAACAATCCCTGCGTGTAACATATATCCATTTCAGATCAAGCTCTGCTTTCCGTTACGTTCCTACAATGCAATGAGAGGCTTTGCCATTTGCAGAGAACTGTGCAAAAGTTATCTTTGAAAAAACTTTCCATCAAAACAGAGGCCAGAGTGCTCTGGCACTGCTTTTCCTGGAGAGCCATTAGCAATGAACATCCCACTTTTAAAGAAGTGGCCCACAATGGGCAGAGAAAGGAGACTTAGTCCCATTTAAAAAAAATATATAATTGCTCATAAGGGCTTGTTACCTCAAACATGCACATGAATAATTACTCGGGTGTTGTTTCACTGACATTATAGGAGGGTGGCTTGCCCAGGTGAAGTGATTTGTTTGTATAAGTGTGTGCAGGATAGCGCCTTAATTTTCTTAGGAGTGCTAAATGCTAAGGGTATGGATGCCTAAGGACAACGCACGGAGAAATAGGAAGTGGATAGAAGCAAAGCATCACATCAGTGGGCTTTTGCTTTCTGTGATAGTGTTGTGTTACTTGATTTTAGAAATACAAGACCCTCAATAAAGGCATCAATGTGCCTGATACTTTCAATCCTCCATATATTTTAATCTGATTTCAAATTTAAAAATTGACAGGGTAGTAAGAAGTCTGTAAACAATTGCACATTTTCACTATGTACTATATTCTTGCAGGTCTGTTCTGCCTGTGAACTTTCCTAAAAAACATATTTTAACTTTGTTTGCTTCCATCCTCCGGATACCTGCACAACTGGGCATACATGCCTATAGAGCATTAGCTATCTGCAAAGACAATTTGCCCATCATTATCATTATTTTATTATTATTATTATTATTGTTGTTGTTGTTGTTGTTGTTACTTATTACTTTATTGAGCAGCTCATGAGTTATAGATATTGAAAAATATGAAATGTCTTTGTCATGAACACATTGCAGCTATTATGATCAAATAGGTAACGGTGCAAGGCAGCTGATATGATGTGAATCATCTACAGTTACCCGGATTTTTAAAAAAATGCAGTTGCCAAGCCAGCTTCAAACTAAGTGCATTAATGTCAAGATGAGGTGATCATATTAGTTCTGAAGCCAGGGAAGCGCGCTGCGTGTTCAAGGTTGGTATGTTTGCCAGTGCCTCAGGATAAGTTTTGTCACTGTAGCTTAACACTGTTCAAATTCTCTTGAAGTGGACAATTTGAAAAGTTTGTGTAGCAAGCTTGTATCATTGGTGGCATTTGTCAGTATTAGATCCCTCAAGACAACTTAGGCAGGGTAGTCATTGCAGTGGAGTTGTTCGGTGTGACTGCTAGCTTCTGGCAGAAAGAAGTATACCAGGCTGCATTATCATAGTGTTTACAAGCCTAGAAATAATGTGGAGGTGGGTAAGTTTTCAGAACAGGAGCTTCTTTAGACTTCACAGCACCAGTGCTCACTAACCTTGCTCTGCGTCCCCAGAAAGTGTCCCAATTCCATGGACGTACGTATGTTGCTGCATTATTACACGCGTGAGAAAGCACCTTCCAAAAACATCCAGCAGAATAAATGACATTTCTGAATTCTTGTTTCTTTTCACAGTGGTCCCACCTGGGAGTCCTGGACCTATTACTCGTCATGAGTCATACGACAGTTTAGCATCTGACCACAGTGGTCAGGAGGACGAAGAGTGGCTTTCCCAGGTATGGGTTTTGGGGATGTCAGGAGAGAAATGCACGTAGCATCTATTAAGACTGAAACTTGGTAAAGGCCACAATACAGCAGTAGACTATATCTAAACTTAGCTTCAATCTTGGCTTCTGTGGGATGAGTTTGGCAGTCTACATGAATTCCCAGCGGTAGGTATCGACATTTTAAACGAGCATAAACAAAGCCCCGATGCGTGCTGGCACTAATTACAACCTTGGCAACCTCAGCATAGAATAGGAGTACTAATTTGGCCATGAAAAATAAGTTGCCCTCTCCACCCCTGTAGATGTGGTCCCTTTTATTCAGGGGTAAGGAAATTGGCTTGGCAGAGTGGGGAAGCCTGCTTATTTGTAACCTATGCTACACTCCATTATTTCCTAACTTCAGGCTAAGGGAGTAGCTTGCTTACAGCACGTCTTTATTTGTGAGTTGCTACCTTCCCTCAGTGCTAGATTCATCCAGTTTTTATTGAATGCCACTACTATAGTGCTGCATGAAGATCTCGATCTAAATTAAATCTCTTGTTTATGAAGTCAGCTTTTAAGTCAGGGTTAATTACTATTGCATACAGTGGGAATGCTCCCTGGGTAAGATCTGAAGAAGTGTAACAGGATTCGGCTCAGCCAAAACGTTGCCTTGCAGACTTATGTCATGAATAATAAAATAAAGTTCCATTTCTATGCGTTTTTCAAATTGGCTTTTGAAATGTAGGAAGAGTTAAAAATAACCAAACAGCAATGAAAAGTAAATGAATTTATCAACTCAATTGTTCAGCATCCTGACAGACTGTGAACTTTCTTTAATTTGGGTATGTTACTAAATAGGTGCATGGTCCATTCAAAGCTTATGCCCAGCTTTCACATTTTAAATATAGTATGATTTTGGATATGACTGTTTTGACCCCTGGATATCCAGGAGTCAAAAAAACCTGCGGGGGGGGGGGAAAGCGAAGCAATGCACGCACAGGCACCCGGGGTAATTTGCCGCATGCTAAGCGTGCGTGGCACAGGCGTTCTCCAGGGACAAGTAGCAGTGGCACAAGGTGCACCGCTGCTACTTGTCCCCGGGGAAGCAAACATCCACACTCATCGGGACATGCCTGCTGAGTTCAAGAGGGCCTGGATTTCATCCCCAGCTTCTAATAATTTTCAAAATATTACAGTTACATTGCCCATTTTGTATCCCAATATCATTTGGATAGTTAATGATTTAGCTAATGTTATTGGTCTGATGACTCTATAAAGGAAAGCAGGTCTCTCCCCAAAAGAAGACAAGAGTAAAGTGAAGCACTGGCATACAGGCTGGTTGACTTCTACTGCAGAGTTTACACAAAGTAGTTGTAGAAGCTTAGTGGCACTCAGGCGCTGTCATAACTATTCTGCGTTAGAGTAGCAAATATATTTATACAAAAAAAAATCCCAGATGAGTTCTCTTAGGACACAAAAAGGGAAAGCAGGAAAAGCACTAGGAATGCTTAATATTTGCTAAGTGAAAAGAGCGATGATATCTCTTCTGAACATGAAGATGCTGGCGTTCTCTAAGCAAGCCACTTCAGATTAAGCCCAAAGTGCGTGTATGTTTTTCAAAATTAAAGTGTTGTTATCAACAGTAACAGCATGCCGTGAAAAAACACTGCCCTTCACTTCAACTTTTCAATTAGAACAGTGGGTAATGTGTGCTGTCAGTGTGAAGTAGATACAATATGTTTGTCCTGCACACAACAGGAGAGTGAATAGGAACATCTGGACATAGCCTCGGTGAAATTGCAAAGGCATCTGTTTACCTCTCGGCTCTGTGACACTGATGGTTTCAAGCTTAAAATATACAGCATGCTTTATCTGTGGCCTAATTTGCATTGCTGCATAAAAGCTACTCGACTCAGAAACCACCACAGTCAATCTGAGTTACCGCAAGATAAACAGAAATATGAAAGTTGTACTAACCGGACTATGCATTTGTCCTCCTGGATTTACAGATAGCAGCTGCCTTAGAATAATGTTTTCAGAACCCTTCACAGGACATCTTGGAAAAATCCATAGTCAAAAATACAAAAAAAAAATGTTAATTAAAAAAAAAAAAATCCCTAAAATGCTAAAAAAGATGCTTTATGAAACATGCCTAAAGACATCCATGTGAGCATCCTTGGTAAACTGCCGTCCATCTGTAAGCTTGTTCATTGCTTTGATAGAAACTCATATAAATTTAATAGCCTGATTAATTTTTAAACTTTGAAAATACCAGCTCGCAAGTTGAATTTCTGATTTTTTTTTTTTTTTTTTTTTTTTTTTTAAAGCGTTGATGCTTTATTTTGTTTTTATGGCTGAGTTGGCCATTTCACTCAGAGGCCTTGTTTTCAGGTTCTGTACCGTTTGAAACGAGTACGATTTGAACTGATCGTGCTTGTTTGCGTTCTTAGCGGTGACTTCTTGAATGTTTGAAAAGAATGTTTTCATCCGGTTTTCAGTATGAAAACAGCATTTTGACATTTTCAAAAAAAACATTTTGTATGCTTCGCTTACTGGAAGTGACTTATTTTTCAGCTTATTTGTAAGATATTTAAACGCCCATTGAAAGCAAAGCAAGTATCTTGCACTACGGGTAAGAGTCTTTAAAAACCTGAAAGTTTGAAATTGCATACTTTGCACACATTTTCTGTACTCTTTTGTTTGGAATGACAGGGCCTCGCAAGCACATTGAAAATAGACTCTTGTGCTTTGTTTAAAGTGTCAGACTTTTAACTGAATCATATACGTTAAGCATTTAGCTACATTTTTAAATGTATATATTTATTATATATTCTCTCTCTCTCTCTCTCTCTCTCTCTCTCTCTCTCTCTCTCTCTCTATATATATATAATGTAGTCAAGTGGCTCTAGTTCTTTGCTCTCTTATGTTTGTATTCCCATTGCTGCCTGCAAATGATGCTGCTTTCCAGCAAGATGGTCTTTGCCAGCAGTAGCCTCTGAAATGCCAGCTGTAATTATGCCCCTTGTTATGAAATACAATTCACACATTATCCATGTGAAGAAGTGCTGGTGTAACGTGTGAACTTTCAGAAGGCTGACCTAAACAAAATAGTAACAGCTTCCTTTTGAAGAGAAAGTCCTCTGACCTGATCGAGATTAAAGTAATTCATGAAAATGTATGGGGCAAGATTTTTTTTGTTTCCACTTGATTTGTACAGACAAAGAGTGAAGTCTATTCTTCTGTTGGGTGGGGGGAATGCTCAATTTTTAGTTTCGTGACACTAGCAGTCATTTTATACTGATAAAAGCAAGATACAAATTGAATTATTTGGCATGACGGCCATAAGGGAAGTCCAGAGGCTTCACAGTGATTCAGAAGGTTTTAAAGATTTTTGTATCCTGAAAATGTTTTTCAAATCAAACTATCAGTGAAATTTCTGTGTGATACACATTTTACATGTGGAGCTCAGTTTTCAAAATCTTATTAATATTTCCAGATTCTGCACATGAATGCCCAGGGTAGGTCAGAGATGTGTAAAACAAGTGTTCCTGCACCTGCCTGTACATATGTGCATCCCAACATTAGTGTTTGGACATTCTCCCTAGGAGGCAATACTGGAGAACGGGATTCACTGTAGATCGTTATTTGGGAGGGTTAAGTTGTCCCTCACATTTAGAAAGCTGTTTAACCTCAAATGATCCCGTTTAGGTTCTACACATTTAATTTGGTATCATTGGCCAGATCTGGAGCCATGCAGAGTGTTCACCGAGACCATGAGAACCGCAGAATTGGACTCCCTATAAAAGATCCCAATTTTCTTTGTTCCTGTCTCTTCTAAAGGGATGGGGCAAAATCTGCTGTTCATTTCCAGTGGGATTCTCAAGAGTTCATGAGATTGAGAGAATTGCTCAATGTGTTACTCAGTTCAGGTTATTTTTAACAACATGTCATACCACTTTCGTAGGTTGAGATAGTGACTCACACTGGACCTCACCGCCGCCTGTGGATGGGCCCCCAGTTCCAGTTCAAAACAATTCATCCATCAGGCCAAACGACAGTAATTTCCTCCAGTTCGTCTGTGCTGCAGTCACATGGGCCAAGTGACACACCACAGCCTCTTCTGGACTTCGACACGGATGATCTTGATCTCAACAGTCTCAGGTACGAATAAAGTGCATTTTCTAAGGATGTTTCTCGATAACTTACACTCGCAGTAACCTGTTACTTACAGAAATATCTTCTGCATTGCACGTGTAACGATTCTCATCAGCCTGGTCAAGATCAGAATCTTAGAAGATCACTTGACTCGTTATCAGTAAAAAGCGAACAAACAAATTATTCAGGGCAAAGTGTGGAGAAAAATTTCTCCCCAAATGACTTTAGAAGTTGCTTGGATTCCTTTCTGTTGTTGCCTCTTGCATGAGTAACAGCAGAAGGTGGTGCAAAGTCCAGTGTTCCTGTTCTTCGGTCTCTTAAAACGTTCAAGGCTTCTTTAGCTTTCACAGTTTCTGCTTTGCTTAGCAAGTTTCTCTGTTAGAAAATGACTAGGAGCATTAGGGTGTAGATTTATAACCTGCTGACCATAAAGAGGTCAGTTTGTTAGAACATGAAATGAACCACTGGAATGTCCCTCCTCCCGCCCACCCTTCTTTCCCTTACTTAAGAGTAATGTGAAAAACTCTGATCATAGATTTGAACCCAAGGCTGCACTGGATAACCTTTTGCCTCCTGCATCGTTTTTTTTGTTGTTGGCAACCTTGCACCATGAGGGAAGTAGCCTCTGCATGCAGCACACTGGATAACACATCTCAATAGGTTATCCACTGCCTCCCTCTTAAGCAGTGATTTTTAATTCCTATGCGTGTCAGAAGTCTCTGCAGCCTGTATGGTTGCAATGAAGAATGAACAAGCTTCACTAAGTCTACAGGTTTCAGAGGCTGCACGTGGTTCTTAAATCCAGAGTTTCATGGGATGTGGGCTCTTTTCTTAACTCCCAGTAATATAAAAATGGGAGTGTAAAATGTGGAGAACTGAGTAGGCTCCATGGAGGAGCTGATCTTAAAGGGTGCTTGTACATGAGCCAGGAGGCTGCTCTGATGCACTGTAATCACAGCGCGTCCGAGCAGACTTGATCAATCCCCGCACTTCAAAACAGCATCAGGGTCGCTTTAACTAAAGCTCGTTTGACGAGCTTTAGATAAAGCGCCCCACCACCATTTTGAAGCGCAGGGATGCTCATTCACGAGATGCTCCAGGGTCTCGGAGCCACTCTAATTAAAGTGCCCCCCCACCCCCGGAGCACATGTGAAAATCCCAGTGTCTTCAAACAGGGGAGTTGTCCCATTGACTTCGGTGAAATTACTCCCATCCGTTCCGGATTGGGCTCTTAAGGTGCACACTAGGTATCAAGTCTTTCCAGGGATTTGGGATCTCATCCAGATGTTTTCAAGAACAGCATATATGTATGGAAA
>NW_005841850.1:1300843-1319037 GCF_000455745.1 Alligator sinensis | reverse complement strand
AAAGAGTGGATGTTAAAACCATGTTTGAGGTGGCATTTTCATTGATCAAATGAAGCAAGATCCGAGTTGCCACGAGAGTAGGTAGTTAAAACACAACCTTTACCCCTCCAAAGCAAAATAAGTTTGCTAGCAAAGGAGAATCATCCCGCACTGGTGGGCAGGGAATTGCTGCATCTGGGGTTTGGAGGTTTTTTTTCTCCTTTTTTCCTTTGCAGCTGCTTAAGAGTTGAAGTCCTGAGAGAGAATGTGGAGACCTGTGGTTGTTATGCATTCTCCATCCATTCATGCTGTATTTAACCATAACTTGGATCCGCACAACAAGGGAAAATAAAAACTTTCAACACTTGCTTGATCTTTAGAATAAACAGTCTTTTAATTGGCCAGGGTGTTTATTTTTGGTTCAGGCTTCAGGCTTAATACCAGGAAAAACTCTATCACAGTCAGGGTGTCCAGACTGTGGAATAAACGCCCTCCAGAGGTGGTGCAATCACCTACCCTGGAGGTTTTCAAGAGGAGACTGAACGGTCACCTCCCTGGGGTCACCTAACCCCAGTTGTCTTCCTGCCTAGAGCGGGGGGGCTGGACCTGATGATCTGCAAGGCCCCTTCCTTGCAAGGTCCCCAATCTGTGATTTAAGAGTAGCTTTAAAGAGCAGTGATTTTTGCATCCAGGTGACATATATGATTTGCATTTTAGGATTCAGCCAGTTCGCTCTGAACCTGTTAGCATGCCAGGGTCATCACGTCCAATGTCAGATCGGAGAGGAGTCTCAACGGTGATTGATGCTACCTCAGGTAGAGAGAGCGCACGTGTTGGTTTCACATTGTCTTTGATGTTCATGGTGTTCGCCTAGCTTTGCCTTTGCTTAGTAATGTTTTCCGCCTAAGCAGCGCCGTATCGCAGAAGGAATGTCCAGATCTGCAGCTGCAGTGTAGGTTGAGCGCTATCTAAAAATTAGCGAATGCATATTGAAGGGTACCACGCCGATGACTTCTTTTGCCTTTGATCGTTCAAATGTGAAGTAACTGCACTGACACGAAATGTAAATGAAATGTGTGCGTTCAATTTGCTTGACCCGTTAGGATATCAAAAGGCCCAAGCTAAAGAAGCAGAAGATGTGCAAGGGCTAACACTGGAATGCTTTTATTAGTGAAAGAGCAGTGTTAAGAAAATCATTGCACCATTAATCTCTGCCCATCACAGATATAAACACCCTTCCACCGAATCGGAATCACGTACGTCTTAGCAGCGTCTGTGAGCAAACACGACTACCGGATAGCCTAACCAATGCTTCTTGAGCAGGAAACCTTTTTGCTGATGCCTTTGGAGATGGAGAGTAAATTGAAGAACACCCTGGCTATATCTGTATCAGGAAAGTAGCAGATCTACGTGCCACAAAGTTTTCTTCTCTTTTTCTTTTTCTGCTCTGGTGTAGTAGGTGCAAAGGAACGAGAGCAGAGGGGTTTTATAGTCTCGCACAGCTGTATAGCATCTGACGGTTCCCCACAGCAGGATTTTGTCAAATAAAATCTCTCACAAGTAGAATTATTAAACACAGAGCATTAGTCAAACAGTTGAGTCAGAGAGGATTTTAATCTTTAGCGATTTGAAAATCCCTAGAGACTGCTGATTGGATTGAGGTTTAAACTGTAAAAGGAAACTGTAACACATACAGAAACTGATTTGTGAAGGTTGTTTTAAAGAGAGTTAAAATAAAAGCTCCTGTTCCGGGCTCTGTTTTCCATTGATATCAATGCGGAGTCCAGGATACCACCACGTTTGCCAACTGCATTGATATATTTCTTTTGGTGTCTTAAGGTTTTCCCTGGATCGGTGTCTGTTATTCAGTGTCATTACAAGCATATTCACATTTGATATTAGAGGTTCTCTCATCGATTTATATTATACATTTCTATTTTCAGAGGTTTAAATTGGCCCTGCTTGAAACGAGGCAAATGTTTAGAGCTGTTCACTCGGAGGAAACGTGTATATTTTTTTCTCAGTATCACCCATAGATTATCAAATACATTTTGGTTGTACTAAAATATTAATTAGTTGAGCTCCCTTTGGTTGGAGTTCATTTACCTTGTTAGAAATACACATTACACACTCGGAGTTAGTGGTAGCCTCTATTGGGATGGCTGAACATTTAAAACCAAATTATTAACGTTTAAATAATCCATCCATGGCAGTCAACTTCTCAAAATGTTCGGTGTGTTGGTTTTTGAAGATGGGGGGAGCAATGCAGTAAAGGGACTATCACTTGGATATTTCCCCAACTGGAATATGGTTCCCAAATGTCATTTTATGGCCGTGTTTTTCAGTTCCCACTACAAACATGCGAGAACACGGTTCCTTCTGTGTCAAGTAACCCTGTGCTTTTGTGTGGATGGGCCTTTAGTGTAAAGTGGATCATGTGGATGTGATGAAGCTTTATTGGTAATGCATTTAACATGTGGGTCTGTATTTAAATTGTTGAAGTCAATTATATACATTACTATGACACTAAAAATATATTTACTGCATAGCACTGACTCAGTTTTGCTGTAGCACCTCATAAGTTTCTTAAATAATGCATGGATTTTATGAGACATGCTGATCGCCATATTTTATTTAAGTCCACTGCCGAATTATTTGGATATGAATTGATTTTGGATTCAAGGACTTTAACCTCTGTTTGCAGCCTTCATATTGGCTGATCCCTGGTCCCTTCCCAGTCAGGGACTATAACTCTTTATTAAGGGGAGATTTGCAAGATTTACATTTGATGGTTTAGTGATGTGAACTCTCCCAAAGATTTAAGGACAAACAACAAAATGCCTGCCCTGTTTCTCAAGGTTTCTCTTCCTGCCACCTTTTAAGGGTTGTTTTTTTTTTTTTGTTGTTTTGTTTTTTAAACGTTGAATGGATGAGCAGAAAATTCCATTACGGTCGGTTTTGAATTTAAGGTTTTTATTTGAAAAATCTTCCTTGTGTTGCATTACAATTTGTCTTAAACCTGGTACTGTAAATATTCTCATTTCCTGCTATTACTGAGGCATGTCCTAAATGGCTTACGTTCTTTCTGAAAACAAGTTTATTGGAAAATACCTTTTTAGGTTTGAGGGATTTTTTTTTTTTAAGTAGGTCATAAATTTTTATTACCTAACCTGAACCAGGAAGTGATTCCTCAGTTATGACCCATGCATTTGAGTCTGTTGCACTTTATGAAGATGCTTATCTGCCTGTTTGATGGCCTGTTGCTTAGAGAAATGGCCTCTGTGGCGCCTCCTCTTATCAAGCTGCATCACTGGGTCTTGCCCTCAAAAGATTGCAAGTCCACGTTTATCATCTTTAATTGTTCTTGCAGCACGCTTTATAGCTTTCCCCTCCTTGATGGTGACAGCTCTGTCTTTATGTTTAATGCGACAACAGTGTACATATTTTTATGATTTCCGTCGCTGTCAGTGAAACCATGATACCATGGAGCGATGTCCTTACACTTAAAAAAAAAACCCAACCAACCCCTTTGTGCTGGAATGAATCTCAGTGAGATTCCCACTGTGGAGGAAGATACCTGTAGTATTAACAAATGAGAAAAACAGCCATGGACTTGCGTCATTATGGAAGACTCCAACTTCATACTGGGGCCGGGGGCTGGACTTGATGACCTTTCGAGGTCCCTTCCAGCCCTAATGTCTATGAAATCTCTAACTTGAAAAATAAATGTTAGTAATAATGGTAGGGCCTAGGTCTTCGTGGAGGTAAAAACTGACATATTTCTTCATCATATAGTCACTGAAGCAGCAAGAGGCGATGCCGTTTTAGCTTTGTTTTTGGTCACAAGTAAGGGCACCATGGAAAAACAGCCTTGGGTTTTGGAGTCGCACAGTTGATTCAAGTTTAAATTGAATGGAAGGATAAACAAAACTAGCGCCTGGCTTTTGATTTCGGAAAGACAGACGCTTTTGTTAGCAGAGTCAACTGGACCAAAGATCAAGAACGTCAATGGAAGTTTACCCCAGTTCTCAGGTAGGAGGAGGATGCCCCTGGGGGGTAGCAGCAGAACAGCTAATAGTCGTGAGCGTATAGAAATGGAGATTGCCACGTCTGATTTTGAAACAAAACTCAAAGGGCTTTTAATGGAGTCAGGTTGGAGGGACCAGATAATCTCCATCCCAGAAGTCTTAGGGAACTCAGTGAAACGCTGTCTGGGATACTGTGCATGCACAAGCCTGGCCACCCCTAGTCAAGAAAGATAAACTCAGGGTGGAGCAGCTACAGAATTGGACAATAAAACGGTTTGGGGAATCGAGGCCTTTCTTCCATGAAGAGACTTGGCTTGTTTATCCTAACAAAACGAAGGTTGGGAAGTGAGATGAAGACTTCTTGTAGATGGATAGGGGCCAAACACCAGGGAGGGAGAAGAGCTATTGAAGCTAAAGAGCACTGTTGTCAAAGGTAGAAATGTCTGTAGACTGGACATCAAAAATGGTGTATTGTCATAGAAGCATTTAGGTTCTGGAACAGCCTTCAGATAGGAGTACTGGGGGCAAAACAGCCTTGAACAACTTTTAAGATGGAGCTTCATCAGCTTGTGAAAAGGATCTCTTGATGCGTGTACCTGCAGTAACAGGAGACTGAATGCGTTTACCATTGTATCTTCCTGTGCGGTCTACAGAGTTGCATCAAGAGTAAAACCAAAGTAAGTGCATGCCAATCAAGGAGACTCTCTCGGCAAAGTTAATCATTGGGGTTTAACATTTGGTAAATCGAAAATGGTATTTTTTGCATTGTTATGACTGTTCGCATTCATGTGCTTATTTCAGTCCTAAATGTTGGTGGGCATTTAAAGTTGTTGCCACTCACTGAGCATGTTCTGTTTCTGGAGACGTATTATTTTTTTGTTGTGAAAAGACCCTAAGCATTGGAGATTACAGAGAACTGTTCCCAGTCTAACTTTGTATTTAGAGCTGGGCTGATGTTCACAATATCTACTTACGGTGGAACTCTGATTCATTCAGATCTGTGTAGCAGGCTATGGTACTGGACTTGGGAAATGCACATAATATCCCCGTTAATTATCGTCTTCTGTGCCCTGTTTGATTCATCAGGACATTCACCAGCCATTGCAGCATGATTCAACTGGTGAAGACTGCATAAAGCTTTTACACTGCCTAGTCCAGAGCTAAAGGAAAAAGGTGGAAGCGTCTCCTCCATGTTGCCCCTCAGCCTAGACTGAATTTGGACTTTTCCAAAGCATGCCACCTCTTGTTGGGGATGGACTGAGCCTGCAGCACAAAGGGACGTGCACGTGGGTTACGGAGGGGCATAAAGAATGACAGACAATGTCTACAGCTGGAGTGGATGTTTTGCCGTGAGCTCCCCCCCACTGCACGAGCAGAACATATAGGCCAGTGATTCTCTGCCAGGGTGCCGTGAGATTCTTTCACGGGTGCTGGAGAGCTGCCGTACCATGTTCGCACTGTTAGGTGCAGGAGCATGATTCCTATGACACAAAACCCAGAGGTTTCAAATAGGAAACCGTAGTGTTAAAAACCTTCTGACCTGATGTGGTCTTCCCCAGTTCTTTGAACAGAAGAATTGCTCTAGTATTTTTTTTTTCCTGTGGTCAAAAAACAAGCGAGAACAAAGCTGGCATTTCCCATGGGATGCCATGAGTCTGTTGTGGGCGGACTTGGGTCTAAAGAGGTGAGAGCCGCTGATATAGGCCAGCATCTTTGTTGTCTTAGCTGCTTGGTTCCTCTGCTATTGTGGATGTTTCTTAAAAAACCTCTCTACGTCCTGGCCAGTCCTGTTTATCAGCTCGATCTGCAAACAGACACAAAGTTTTTAAATTCATCACTCTACATTCAAAGATGTTTAGAGTTTGATACATGCTTTTCAAAGGCTAAGGTATAATTATCACAAGCATCTACACAGCTTGCGCTCCAAAGTCCGTCTTCGCAAAGTGCCTTAGGCACTTGAGAGACTTAAGCTCCTAAATGCCTAAGCCACTTTTGAAAAGGGGATTCAGGAGCTTTTGATCTTTTTAGATGATTTTGCTCTTAGCATACAGATAATAAGTCAGAATACTCCTCTGAGCCATAGGCCAATATCCATCCAAGTTATACATTTGATTATGATGATAAAGATTGCAGAAATGGAAAAAATGTATTGTGGAAAATGAATAATATGGAGTGGGTGATCGATATTGGGAAATTCCTACAGGATTGCAAAAGCATGTGAAATATGTAAGTAAGATTTGTTGGTGCAACTGATAATATTGGAAACATACTTTAGTAAAAACAAAGTAATCACAAACGTGTCAAGAAAGACGTGGTAGAATTAGCAACAATACGATTGCGAGTGGTGTAACAAGTATCATTTTGAGAAAGCAAACATTTACACACACTGCATTTTGTTCTTGGAAATAACATTGCAGAAGCCTTGTAAACCACAAATATGCAAGTCTAATGGAAGAGTAATGTGTTTCAGTATGATTATTGGATGTTATCTCAACACAGGTATAAGTGGGGGGGTTTTCCTCTTTGGCATTTCAAGAGGTTTTGGTTTTTTAATTTGAGAGTAGGATATAATCACGTCTATGTCTGTTTTAATTGTATCAATTTCTTAAAACTAAGAAGTGTAAAAATAAAAGTTAGCAAAAAGTATTTGCTGACAGGTACTACTCTGTTTGTCCCTCAGTGTATGCATACTTCTCATATGCATTGGAAGGAGAATATCCCCTTAAGGATTTAAATGCACTGTAATGCCAGAGACTGTTCCAGATTGTCAGGGAAACCTTTAATGAATGTTGAGTTGCAAAGCTTTGTAGAGTAAGAAATGAATCACTGGCACTGAAAAGGCATGCTGCAGACATTCACATGGCATATTGCAACTGGTTTTTTTAACCAAATTGGCATTGCCTGCTCCTAGTCCAAACAGACAGGCTTTTGACTTGACATTTCAAAACTTCAGAGTTATATTCTTTTCGTAGAGGTGGCTAAAATCCATCACCAGTTTTCTAGCTGTGGAGATCTGCAAAATTATTGCCGCTAACCTAATAACAGAACGTACACCATGTAGGTTTGTAGTGAAACCTTCCCACCAGTAAACCAGGCCCCTGGAAGAAGATAAGGTTGCATTTCATCTATATTCTGCAAATGAGTACTTCATGCCTCATTGGATTACTTGCGTACGAATATGAAAATGAAAATAAGTTTACGAACTCTGTTAATAAAAAATTATACAGAAACTAAATTAAAGGAAATTCAGGAAGACTAGGCTCCTGCTGCAGAACAATAAACCTAATCATTCATTTAAAAAAAAGCCTTGCATTTAATGTGTTGTACCTACACATTTTGTGCTTAAATTCAGTAGCAAAACCCCTCTGATTTTAAAGGGGCAGAAATTGTTCGAGAAATTGTGTAGAAGACTTCTTAAAAACCATAATCCTACTTGATTGTAAAGTGAAATAGACTGCCGGAAAGCACGGTCTTTTTTTCCCTGTCAAAACCGATCCTATTTGTTTCCCCAGGGTCCCCAGAAATCATTTTGTTTCTTTGCCATTTGAGGAGGAAGATTGTAGCAAAAAAAAAAAAAAAAAAAAGGAGGAAAAAATTGCAGATTATAACTAGCTGAGCCATTTTTTGTCTCGGCCTCTACCTTCTCTCCTTGGAGGTAAACTCCACTCCTTTTTGCTTTAAGAAAGAGAAGAATTGTGGGGATGGAAGAGCAGCTGAAGAAAGCAAGAGGTGAATAAAACACGGTGAAAGAAAAACGTATCGAGAAGGGGGAAATAGTTATACTCCTTGATCCTGAGCAAGTACATAGCGTTCTCCTTTAAAGCATGATGTATGCCGTGTGTGCAGCGGTGACGCTGTGCTGCTTAGGGTGAATTCATAATTTTTTAATGACCCTGGCAATGCTGAGCTCTTTTCTGTTTACTTTAATCGATGCCCACTTAAACTTGGTTTGTAATTTAGCACTTCCCTTTCTGCCATACACAATCTGCTGGCCATGGATAGTCGCCTCCTTTCCTTGCTGGCTGAGGGTTTACTTAATAGAATTGACTGGTCTGAGTCTGGTTTTTTTGCTTCATTCAAAAGCAGCTGGTAAACATCTCATTTATTTCATCTTTTATTGTTCGCTCTAAATCCTCTGAGATGGGGACCGTAGGCCAAACCTCCAAGATGGGGACCATAAGGGGCATCTCGAGTGCCCGGCAGTGGAGATGAATAAACACCTCTGCTGTCACACCTTAAAACAGCCAAGCTTTGCTGTTGTGTCTGTGCGATCAAATATTTATTCCCAAATGCTGCACACTAGAAAGTAGTGCCTGGGAGCAGCAGAGATCAGTTATTCAGGTAGTAAAGATGTGCGAATGCAGCTGGCAAATGAAGTCCCCAACATTATGAATTCCCAGTCTGTCCTTCTTGCCGCAGGCAATAGCTGACAGGCCCGAGCGGTCATGGGTTTCCTGTTACTGGCGTTGATAGGGCCCAAGGAATCCTGGCGTCATAGATACTTAAGCTGTCCCTGCATGAGTGGAGACGGCCGGTGCTGGAGGGTCCTTGTTGCACAGCTATGTAATCAATATGGTCTGGAGTCCTTGACCTGAACCTGTAATTACCTGCACGGTATAAAGGTAGTTTGTTGTTACAGATAGTGATTGCATTCAGATTCTCTGTGTATGGTGCTGATCTTTGAAGCAGGAAGAGGATTTGGCCCTTTTTCTATTCTTCGCAGTCATTAAGACCTTTTAATAACGCTCATATAGCAAGCCACTCTTATTGGACATCACCTGTTCAGTACCGAGGAAAACCCGTACCCGGCAATACACATTTTGCAGTGATACCACAATGGTAACTTCTAGTCTAGCTCTTTCTTGTGTTACCTTTAGAGCAAACTATAGTAGCAGGATGGCTGCTTTAATAGCTGTGATTTACTTATCTGTTATATTTTATTATATTACTGATGAAACAGTAATGCTTTTGAGGGATAAGCTTTAGGTTCTCTTTTTAAAAAAAATTTGGTACTGAATAACACTTTTAAAGAATTTTCTTTTTTGGTGCGAAGTTTATCATGCAAAATGCTAACATGCAAATAGGTGGTTTAAAAATTGATCTAGGTGATTCAGTTCCCTGGTGGGTTTTCAAGGGAGCCTGACTGCACAGGTCTCCTAGATGCTAGTGCAGTATACCTGATGACTTCCAGGAGCAGCTATGCCCTATACGATATGGAGATATAAAGGGAAATTAAAATGACCTAGCGCTGCCGATTGGGCACCGGCTGCTGGATTGTTGCTTAGCTCGGGAAAGACTCAGCTGTGAGGATGCATGCAATAACAATAATGTCTTGCAAGTGCTGGTTGGTGGTTACTGTGTAAAAATAATAAATTGAGAGAGGAGACTTGAGGAGGGTGGTTAAATGAGAGATTAACAAATTATTGCCTGCTGATTTATCGTGCCCTTTCTAAAATGATTGAGTGTGCTGCCAAGGTAAAAGCAGATGAAGGTTGTGGGGATCGGAGGAAAGTCTCCAGCGCAGAGTGAAACACAACTGCACTAGTTTCCTCTGCGCGGTGTCCATCCCCAGAGTGAAAGTGAGAGAGGAGGTGGTTAATTTTCATTCTGTGGCGGTGAGCCTGCCAGCAAATGAGCAAATCTGGCTCTCCAAAAGGCGTTGCTTCTTAATATGCAGGTGTCAGTCAACTAGAAAATGGCATGAAATCGCAGGCTATTTTCACATAGGCAGATGAAAAATCAGATGGTAACAAAACATGGAGTCACCAACAATCTGGGTCAGACTTGAACTAATCATCTGCAATCGAAAAATGCCATGTCCTGCTCTGTCAGCAAAGCTGCTCAGTCCCTGAATCGTATCATCGTGCTCATCTTGGTAACTTCTTTTTGCTTGCGTGTGGTAGCTCTATTATAGAAATATTTACTCTGCTCCTTTGATTTATGATTACATGATGGGAATATATATACTACTTTAGGTACACAGACCAGATCGTCTAAATCTGTCTTTGTGAGTCAAGAGTAAATGGCCTGGCCTCTTTTTTTTTTTTTTTTCCTCCAAAAGAGGACTGCCATGTTTTGCTCAGGTAGGGATAATAAGACCTTGTTGTGACACTCGTGGGCTGAGATTCCTTTTGCATTTCCTTTAGGGGTATTTTGAGCTCATTAACTGGTCATAAATCATCTAGAAAGTGGGATTTGATGTAGTTGTTAGCAGTTTGAATTAGGCTTAGGAAGGTATGCCCTATGAGTTAAATGGCTATAAATGTTTACATATGCCGTTCACCTTCTCTGAATTTGAATGGATTTAAAGACTGCAGAATATCGATTTCCTCACTTTCTTTAACTGAATAGGTAAATCAAACTAACCAAATCCAGAGCAAGTACTGTTCCTAGACTACATGTATTCTGCTTGTGTTTTAAAAGCTAGGAACGTGATGGGTAGGTCATAAAAAAGCTTGTAAGCAAGGGGCATTTTCCTACGTATGGATCAATAAGCAAATAATCAAAAGGTCCTATAACTTTTTTAATTTTCATTTTCAGCATGCGGGGTGGTATGGTACTGTGTTTCTTCTCCATTTATTCTGTTAACAGTTTGTAGAAGGTGTGGGAGGAGCACATGGGAGGATGGAGATCTGTGTGCATTGTATATCCAGTTGTACACTCCATCATCTTTACCATGTTTCTTCTTCTCTCAAGTGCTGTCATACACATCACTTAAATTAAAGTTAATACTGTCTTATTCTGTCCTCAGAAAATCACTTGTACATTTTGGACAGTTTCTTTCTTATAGAAAAAGAGTGATGTTTTTCTGCTTAGGCAGATCTTCATTTAAAACAAAGAACATTTTTTAAAAGGCAAGTATAAGTATGCTGTATATTAAAAAAAATACTGTCATACATTCATCTCTGTGTTAATAAAACAGACATGATCATAGCATGAATAATTGATTTCCAGTTTAATGCAGCATAAATCAAGAATCCTAAAGATAATAGTTTGAGTAGAGATGGGAAAAGCCATGGGGATTGGAGTCATGCAGATTAAGGTGAAATTTTTCCCACTTCCAGTCAGCGTGAATACGCTCCTCGGAATTTGGAGCAAAGCTTAACCAGAGATGATAAATATTGCTGCAGTCGTGTAGCTAGACTTCTGCTCTGTATTGGCTGCTGATACAGTCTGGTTATACGGCCGCTAGTAGCATTTTTTTTTCAATAATTTGAACTGCTTCGTTCTGCTTAGTAGAATAAATTCTGAAATAAAATGTAAAGGTTCCAGTTTAAAGTCTCCAGTGACACTGGTTCATTAAAAGGAAGGGGGGGAAAATTGCACACAACTGAGTTTTTTCTTTACCTAGAGCCGACCGCTAAAACTCCAAGAGTGAAGTCCTTTTATCTCGTAGTCGGTGATATAAACTGCAGTGATTTCAGTGCACCCGGGAATTCAGTTCTCCTGTACAGACGTGCTAAGAACATTTCAGCGCTCTATCGTTATTTCCTGATGAACAGCCTTTTCTTTGAAAGTTAAAATTTTACGGTCAGGAATGATCCCTTCAGGTTCCTCCGTGCCTATGCAAACTTCCTCCTGACCACCACCAAAAAAAAAGAAGCAACTTCTTTTCCATGGCCTGTCAGATAAAAGTGCACGTTACCTTGGGTGAGAAATATGGGGTGCTTACAAATTCGTGCAGTACATAAGTGTCACTTCTCATTGTTCCTAATGGCGTGCATTGGTACTGTAGGAACTTACAGTAGAGAGCCTTGGCCAAAACAGTTAGTTACAGAGTGGAGTACACCTGGGACCTGATCCTTGTAAAACAGCAGGAAGCCCACTAATGTAAATGGAATTGCATAACTGAATGGGTGAAGAGTCTGGCTTCACATCCCCACAAGGCTCAAGGTATAAGTAAAAATGTCAAGTGCTTTTCTCCAAAAGGTGCGACTTCCTTCCAAACCTGAGAAAAAATAACACCAGAAACCTGGGAGGGCTGCCCAGCTGACCTGGCCTCAAATTGCCCATCACAATTACGAGGAAAAAAGTAAGGTGGAAGGAAAAACATCTCTGGGTGAAATGGACCATACTCCTTCCACGACCTGGGGAATACAAAAGGCATGAAACAGCTGTTATGCCTAGGTGTCAGAGAGCATAGTGGTGTTTAAGCGATGAACATAGAGCAGTGTTTAAGCCTTAACTGTACCTTCGTTTTTTTGGTTTTCTTTCACAACATAATGTAGCTTTGTTAATATGTTTAGTTAATTTTTATAAGAAAAGGAGGACTTATATAAGTCTGTGATTAGCCTCTTATGGGAAATCCATAGAAAAACCAATCTACTATGGCTTCTTACAAGGAGATCAGGGTCCCCATGAGAAACAATCTAATAACCTTGGAAGCCTACCAAATGCCACCGTTCATTCTCTCAGGTTATATTAGCCTTAAAAAAGGCCACTGAATTAAATGGTCATTCACACACTGGATCTTCAGTCTCCTCACCCTGAGAAACCTTTCTGACAAATTTAAGATCAGAAAAATTAGAAGTTCTGGGAGAGTTACAATTGCCAGAAAATAGGGATATCAAGAGAGACAGGGCTGAGTCCAGCGGATGTCTGCAAATGTCACATTAAAATTAGAGGTTTACCCTGAACTCGGATACCAATGGGCTAGTTGTGCCAGCATGCTTAGTAACAGTAATAACGTGTTCCTTCCCATTTCCTTTGCAAACGTTAACCAGTATGCAGCTTGGTGACACGGCTAGTGCTGAAGCACTTGTTTCCCAGTCTCATAGTCCTCTGCCATAACTAGTAGGCTACGTTCCCAAACTTGATAGCGACTTTCCTAGTTTTTTCCAACAGTCTAAATTTGTTCTATATTGAACAGGTTTACAAACACATTATTTCATTGAATCATGGTATAGTTCAAAACTATATTCAGTGCAACCAAAATACCTCATTCTACAAATATAGATGTCAGCGGGAAAAGTGCTGCGGCGACATGAAGCGGATCCCAGATTGATAAATAATGTTATTGGAATACAGCTTAAAATCTAGACAAGCCGCAGTTTAATTGATTGTTCTTGTATTGATGTCAAAGCCAGGTGAAGTGATGACGGTGACCTTACCAACATAATAGCTAAACAAAGTATAATTAGGGATTTTTCTTCCCAGATTACAGTAGAGTGGCACTAAATCCTCTAGGGCATCCATTAATGGTCATAGGTGCAATCCTGGGTAGCTTGAAGACAGTTGTTCTCATGTCACACAACTCACTTGAGGCATGTACCAGTGGCCCATTAATGCACGCTGTGCAGTGTCTTATAGCTTAAGTGATACATATTTATTTTCAGTTGGGAAAGCCACCTTCAGTTCACATAATGGTTTTGCCAGCTGAAAAATAGCAGTGCACTAACAGACAGTGTATGTCCAAGGTCACAAATGGTTCCCATCTAAATGGTTGTATTTTATGAAAAAAATATAAACACCAGACGGTTTGTACACGGAGAATGGATGCGTATTTCTTCCAAATAGAAGATCCATCTAAGTTCCCGTGTTGTAATTAACAGTTATTGTTAATCGTTTTGCATAGATAGTTTAAGGCATAAAATAAGCAGGAGAGTTGATTCTAATTGGATCTGACACCTCAATCTTCTGTGGAGCAACACATGAACTACGATTCCCAGTGGGCTGCTGCAGGATACAATATTTATTTTACTCGAGATCTAACAGCTCCTAGCTACTTTTAAATTTACAAGAGATCCTAAAACCTCAGTGCCTTGACTGTGTTTTCAAGAATTGCACTGAGAAAATGCATGATAAAATATAGATTTATTTTTTATTTTTTTTATATATATATGCCCCCAGAATGTGCGTCTATAAACCGTATTGCTTGTATATTTATTAAAAAACGGAGTATGAATGTTCTTGACCCCTTTAATTTGTTCTGGTCTCGGTACTTGTTTTTCACATCGCATTAAATCTGAAAGTTTAGAGCTGCAAATTCCAGTGCTGATTTGCATAACTATTTCATGCCCAAGAATATCTGTACTTCTTCGTGCAAGGCTTCGATTAGAAGCAGTTTTTCCGTTTGCAGCAATTGCATTCTTCCATTTGATGCCTTCACTAAATTCAACCATCGTTTCCTCTTCAACATGTCAAACATCTGCTCATGTCCCTCCATCCCCACCTTGAAAATCCCTGGCATGAAGGATCATCTCTCTTGTTCAAGTGCTGTAACCTCCTTCATTTTGGGCTGCACGGCTCTAGCAAAAATCAGCTGTTAAAATCATCAACAGTGCTTGCCGCTCTACTCCCCTCTTCCCCCCCACTGCCGGATCCTTCAACTGATTTCCCTCCCCATCGCCTCCCCTCTCCACCCCCCAAGCCTTGCTGTCAGCAGCAAATTCATGTCCTCTGTCTTAGTCTTCAAGGCCTTGCACAGCCTAGTCTCATTGGTTTCAAACTCCACATTTCACCCATTATGTTCTACTAAAAAATGCCGTGTTCTCTTTTCTCCTTTGCATCCTTCGCCCGCTCATTTTCAGGCCATCTCCTACGTGCCTTCCTGCACCTGGGGTTCTGTTCACCACGTGCCCAGTATTTCCCCGTAAACCCATCTTCAAATGCCTAACTTCAGAAAGTCTTCGGATCCTGGTCCTCCCAACTAAACCCCATCTCCTTTTTCTCACTATTGGCCCTTGAATTAGGCAGGTAGAAGTTTTAGAATATGTACTTTGTTGCAGGACACCAATGAGACGGCAAGCAAGAAATGAGCGGTAGGATGCAAAGTTAAAGTCGTGTCACCGTTTCTATGACGAGCACCTGTTGTCACGACAGTTTTAGCTCAGCTGTAAAAATTCGCTTGTGGGTAAAATTTGGCATTTTAAGATAGCCTGGGTTTAAAAATGTTTCATGTCATAGGAGTATCAGATCTTCTCCCTTCCCAGTCATACAGTAAATGGCTTTATTTCTTGTTTATTTTTATTTTATTTTATCTTACTTCTTACTGAAGTTTTATAGGCCTTTAGTGCTGAGCATGGGCTACTTCTTAGGAGGTTTGAAGGTACCAGTAACCGCTGCTAGCGACACTGTCTCATTTAGGAAAAAGAGCATTCTGCATGTGCGCCTGTTTTCTCTGTTGTGAGCTTATTCTCCCCGACCCCCTAATAACAATTTAAGCTTTTTGCTTATGGGTTTAGTGCACAGCAACTACCTGGAAACTAGAGACTGATGGCCTCTTTGGAGCCATTAAGTCTACGGTGTTATGAAACTAGGGATTGGAGAATACCCAAGAAGGACGTCAAGGTTAAACCCCCCCCCAAACAAACCACTTATGAAATCTAGGAAATAGATAAGGAGTGCCACATCGTATTGCATAGCTGGTAGAAAGTTGTGGGGTTGGTTTTTTTTTTGTGGGAGTGTGTGTTTCAGCCATTGATCTTGATGAAGAGATTTCATTTTTCCCCCCAGCTGATTATTGCTTTAAAGAAGCAGAAATTCAGACTAAAGCCAAGTGGCAACTGAGTTCAGTAACACATGCGGTGCGTATCTTGTGGCCAGGGATTTAGGGTAACACAGTTCATGATCAGGACCATAAAACTGTGGGTGTTTTTTACTGATGACATCTTACTTCATCCAAGTGCTATAAAAACCTCCATCAGGCACTTAAAGGAGTTTCGGACATGACTGCATTATAGGTGACATTTTCAGAGGTGCTGAAATGCTTGGTGTTTTCAGAAGTGCCATTTTTATCTGCTTTGTATGTAAATGTGACCAAGTGGGAGGAAGCACCTTCAGGACCCATTCCACGATACTCTTTTCTATTAATTGTCTGTGGCAGCGATTCCCTGGGGGATTCAGATACCTGCAGGTACAAATGTTATCCATTTAGAAAATGCGTCATATCAAGACCTTTTAAAGACAGCCAAACACCTTTGCATCCTTCCTTTCTAATCGGGTCACCCTGATTAGAAAGAATTGTCCTTCAGTAGTGTGGAAGGAGGTTTTCGAAGGTAGAGAGGGAAATTGTGTACCTGACTTTTATGGAAACTCAAAAAAACATTGGGTAAATGAGTCCTATTTCTACCTGTGGAAATCTGCCGTGCTTGCTACAAATACCAGCACTTCTTCCTCCCTTGCACTCACACATCCAGCCGTTTTACATGGCATGGAGTGAGTGAGAATCAAAAACAAAAGGGAGTTATTAATCTTCACAGTTTGAAACCCTATAGCCGTGCAGCTGTAATCCAGAATAATTGGGACTGGTTATATTTTCCAGAAACTCAAAACAACTGCCCCACATGGCAAAGCACTAAAGCAGCATACTGCACTCCTTTCTTCTTTCCAGCTTGATTTATGGCGAAGACACTTTGCTCCCTGAGGATATTAGACAACATCCTATCCCAGGGACCACTCTGCAAAGATGGAAAAACACAGCCAGGTACCTGTTGGTTTAGTGCCAGGGTTTTCACCGGCTTCCCAGCTATGAAGCCTACCAAGTGTTCAGCACAGGAAGATGCTGCCTCTTAAAAGAAAAAAGCAGTGGAACAAGAGAGCAAAAAAAAAAAAAAATCAGCCATTGGAAAAAAAATACGCAAGGACGGAGCATTACTGTGTTTTGAACAGCTCTGAATGCCATTTCATCTTCCTTCTCGGGGTCTCCATGAGATGCCACTGCTTCGACTCGCTCTCGACATGGGCCCTGAAGGAGAGAGGCCAGTGTTGAGAGGGGTGATCAGAATTCAAACCTGGGCAATAGGCGGATTTAAAAAAAGACACTTGTCTTTGCTGTACAGCACGTTCATTGGGAAACACTCGTGAATGCCAGGTTTTAATCCCTGGCCTCCAGGTCCTGAAACGCTTTTAAGAAATCCCAAAGCCAGAGAACAGTTGAAATGCTCCCACCAAAGTGCACAAGAAAATGCACTTGAAATGCGTTGACGTTTCGTGCCCCTGTTTTGCCATTGGTGCATTTGCCATTGGTGCATTCATATGTTCAAGGCTAGGAGCTGACTCGGTCTTTCATCCTTTCATTGACATTCTGGGTCTGCTCCGTAGGACCACGTGCAAAGATATGTCGGGGCCTCTGGTCAGTGGTTAATCTAACGTATCACGTGGTCTCTCTGACAAAGTAAGTTGGAGTCTTCTCGCTTTTGAAGCAGTGCGGTTTCCTTAACCTCAGGGGATTCGATGCTGATTTACAACAGTGGAAGTGAGAGCAGAACAAGGCCCTAATCCAAATTCAGATGTTTCCAGCTGTTCTTGTTCAATCTCTAATATTGGGAGAGATGGGAGAGAAAGAGAGAGAGAGAGAGAGAGAGAGAGTGTGTGTGTGTGTGTGTGTGTGGATTTCACACACCACATGAAACAGGACCATCTGACACAATGACTCCGACAAGCATCTTGCTGTATCGTAAGGTTGATGGATGGCTTTCCTAAAGTGCATCCATCACTCGCTGATCACGTTGTCGTACTGGGAGCAGAATTAAGGATGTTCTCTTTTTAAAGTGTTTATAATAAAAATTGAGAGATGGTTGTGTTTAGTTGCGTACAGCTTACTGTTACAGTCACGTAAAGGTTAAACATAGATGGGAAACACGTTCTTTTCCTAAATTATCCAGTACCACATAACATCCATTGGCTGCAGTCTTCTTGGCTCCTCCCCTTGCCTTGGACTCCATCCCTGGCATTGTCCCAGCCACTTTCAATAGTGTTTTATCTGCTGCTTGCACTGCTTTTAACTTTCACTTTTTATTAGTACTAAAGCTAAATTGGGTGATGTTTCATACTGTGGGTGGAGTACTACGGAAAGCCAGGGTCTATGCCAACAAACACTTAATGAAGACAGCAGCTAGTAAATAAGAGACTGCAGACCCCTTATTTATCAATGGCTACACTGCTGATGACGAATATGGAAATGACCCTTGTTTGCCATGTCCTCTTCCAGTACTCACACAAAAGCGAGGAGCCCTCGTGGTCCCATGGGTTTTATGGCCCCCAGAAATAGAAATTTGTTAAGGTCTTGACTACTTAAAGATAGTGTGCGGTCTGCTGGCTCTAGGAGAGAGCTCAAGGTCCTAAAGGGAGCGTGCAAAGCCAAGCGCCCCACGTGCATGGCCTTGCAGTCATCTTTACCCCCACAAAAGTGAAACCAAGCAAGTCGTAGTCATTAGCAAAAGATAAAAAACCAGTTTGGGAGTATTT